>NC_056598.1:7761779-7774279 GCF_018340385.1 Cyprinus carpio
GTTTTTCCTTAGTTGTCAGTTATAATCATCAAAATTAAAAGAAATTAACATTTGAAATATATCAGTCTGTGTGTAATGAATGAATATAATATACAGGTTTCACTTTTGAATGGAATTAATAAAATAAATCATTTTTTTGATGATATTCTAATTGAGGACTAGCACCTGTATGTATTACATACAAGTGAAACTGCTGAGCCTCAGATTTGCTCTTAAACAAGCTCCCTAAAATACTTCATGTGTGCATAGCTGTAGTGTGAGCGACTAACATAAGAACACAAACATTTGTCAGAGAGAGGCTGGTGATGCTTCTGAAGATGATAGAATCTCACATCAGAGCCCGCTCAGTGGCTGGTTTCTGAGCTGTTTTTAGCATGTCGCTCTCATTATATCAACTCAGCTTCCCTTTATTCAAAAAGCCCTCTCTATCCTGCTCTCCGCATATGTGTTTTCATGGAGTATAATCATGTCATCGACTCGTAAATGAAATATGCAGGACACCACTGAACAAGCCAAGTCTCTGATTCACACACCTGCAGATAATTATCCATATATTCATGTTTTTTAATAATGAACGTAAATAACACTCAACATTTCCCAAGAACCCTGCTACTTGTTCTTAATTCCTTATTTTAGTTCTTTTGAAGAAGGCGTGTATCTTGGAGTACAGTACAGTACAGTACAGTAGCAAATGAACAACGAGCAAAAAAGTGTTTTCTGTGGCTCAATGTAATTGGGGAAGCATTTGTTCTGTGCCGCAGTGTCGTGCGAAAGGAAACTTGTGGAGTTTGAATCCCAGGGAACACTTTTATACTGGGGAAAAAAATGTATAGCCGAATGCACTATAATTTTGCTTTGGTAATGCATAAATGTAGTAGGCATCATCAATGCTTAAATATCACAAAATACGATGAACAGAGTGAGAGACCGCGACACTAAACCACTAGATTTTATTGCGAAGTAATGAATGAAGCTGTCCTGCTGTTGTATTTCATCTGAAACCCTAGCACGTGTTACGCCGAGATTCAGCTGAATTCGTTTCTACACAGCGCATGAACGCTGCACCCCGTGCACTTTCATGAGGACATTAAGGTTCCACATTTTGGATTAGCTGTCCATCAGCTAATTGCAACAGAAGCCAGGTGCAGGGCGCTATTCAAGAGAAGATGAATGTAATTTCATATTTTGTTGCACAGGTAAGTTAGTCCAGACACGGACATCCTAAAGATGCACCCATGCAGTTTTTGCCGATATCGAGTAACAACAAAAGAAATCAAGTATTCTAAGAGAAATAAAGAGGCTCCTCTGAGCCTTTTCACAATGACAAACAACATTACGCAAGAAAAAACCATTATATACTTCAAAATGTAAAAGACAAATATCACATAACCTTTACACAATTTTCCAACCTTTATCTTTTAAGTTTTGCCACACACACACACACACACACACTTCCAGACTTACACCTAATGCACTACCCACTCCACTCCCACACTATGGTATGGCTCACCATGACACAAGTATGTGAGCAAACTTAATTGATCACGGCTACGGTAAGCCAGCACGCGCTCGCGTAGAAGCAGCTTGAGGCCTTTTACCTGGCGTCACGAGGATGAGGTACAGATGGAGAACTTGAGGCACACACGATCACACAAGCACGCGCTCTCTCTCTCACACACACACACCACAACACACCACACCCACATCACTTGCTCTCTCTCTCACACAAACACATCCTGCTCTCTCTCACTCACACACAACACACCACACACACCACACACACACACGATCACTGCTCTCTCTCTCACACAAACACACACACACACACACATCACTGCTCTCTCTCACACACAAAAAACACACACACACACACACACACACACACGAAACACACACACAGATCACTGCTCTCGTCTCTCTCACAAACACCACACACACACAATCACTGCTCTCTCTTCACAGACACCCACACACACTGCACACACCCACACACCCACAGATCACTGCTCGCTCTCTCACACAAACACTCACTGCTCTCTCTCACACACACCACACACACAGATAACCCACACACCACACACACACAGATCACTGCTCTCTCTCTCACCCAAACTCACACTCCACACACATCACAGCTCGCTCTCACACACACACACACACACACACACAGACAGATCACTGCTCTCTCTCTCACACACACACACTCACTGCTCTCTCTCTCACACACACCACACACAGATCACACAAGCACTGCTCTCTCTCTCCTCTCCTCTCACACACACACACACACACACACATCAACTGCTCTCTCTCACACACACACACACACACTTACATAGGACACTCCCCCTCTCTCTCACCACACACACACACACACACCCACCACACAACAGATCCCACTGCTCTCCTCCTCTCAATCACCACACACATCACTGCTATCATCTCTCACACACACACCAAACACACAGATCACACAAGAAACTGCTCTCTCTTCTCCTCTCTCTCACACAACCACACACCACACCAAACATCACTGCGCTATCTACACACACACACAACACACAAACACACACACAGATCACTGCTCTCTCTCCCTCACACACAACACACATCACTGCTCTCTCATATCTCAACACACCAAGCCACACAAACACACATCACACACACACACCACCACACACACACCCACACACACAACAACAGAATCACTGATCTCTCTCTCACCACAAACACAAACAGAACACCGACAAGCACCTGCACTGCCTCCTCTCTCGTCTCTCTCACACAACACCACACACACACACACCGCTGCTGTGCCATGGGGGAAGCTGGCTCGTCGGGGAAGGAGGAGGACCCGGCTTGTGTTCGAAAAAGTACATAAGAAAGTGATTCACCGGCAGCAGAAGCGTTCGAGGAAGGCAATGGATGGCAGGGGTTAGGAGACAGAAAGACAGAAATAGTATCTGTAAAACAGTCCGGGTGTTAGAAGACAGTCATACAGCGAGTTGCATGTGAAATGATTAGAACATTGTTATTATTCAGCATCTAAACCACTGGTTTGAAAGCCAGTTATGTCTATCTTTTGCTGTAGTGTGTCAAGAAGGAAATATCATTGTACTGTTCCAAACATTCAGTTTATTATTAATTGTAAAATGCAGTGAGATTTTATGTTTGAGATCTGATCTGATCATCATCATTCTGTCTGGAGTGACATGAAGAAAACTGAACAAGCTGAGAGTGAGATTACATCAGTAACTGTAGTGCAGTGGTGTTCACTGCGCTGCGAGTGCTCGACGCGTGTGTCCGGGTGTGCTAGAGGGCAAATTCTGTAAAAACGCAAGCTAAAGAGATCCGCGGGTCCACTCCCCTCACCTGGGAATGCTGGGATGCCGCTCGGTTATTGGCCGGCTGGGTCGGCCTGTGGGGCTGTCAAGCGCTGTTGTTCAGGGGCCCCCAGGGTCCGTCCGGGGCGTGACGGAGGCGCGAGGATCCAGCACACCTCTGTGCCGCAAGCCTGTACAGCTCTCTGTCCGCAGGACATCCGGCGCGGAGCCGTGGGGCTCGGAGGAGGAGACCTGCAGAACACAGACACTCTAGAGAAGCAGGAAGACCTCACGGACTCCCCGCGACCATCACTCAAACCGCTGCAGCTAGGGGCCTCACGATTACACCCTTAAAAACACGAGTCTTCCCGCGACCCGGACCTATATATCCAGCAAAAAACTCTTGATATTTTTAAGAATAATTAAATAAGAATTAAAATTAAAGCATATTTCCGTTTACCTTTTGAAACTTAGAAGGCTGGATCTGAGGTGTTGTCCGTACATCCAGCATCGGCTCTATTTCACAATCTCTACCATATCTCAAAAACTATGGATGTTCAGTGTTAGAATAGAAAGACTTATGGCTCCTGTTCCAAACTAATGTATAAAATAAAAAGCACACAAATTCCATGGAGTATCATTATATGCTTTAAACATTCAGACTCTTTGTACTCATGGAACTTACTTACTAAGTTAGTTTAAACACTGTTCATTAGGAGGTGTCCCCAGTTCTTTTGGCAGTATAGTTGTACAAGCCAACCTCGCTATTCACAATCTTTGTCTGCAATTTAATAATATATATTTAATAATAACCTACTTTTGCTATTGCTTTTGACCATTTTTTTTTTTTTAGGTATCATTAACATTAATCCATCAGAACCTTTTCTTTGGATGAGGGTAACCCGTCATACACCCGGCGCAATGTGGCGCAAGTGTTTTCAGCCCGACACAGTTCTCATTTTCCCGTCCTGCACCGCGTTGTTTAAAGAGCAGGTCATATGGTATTTTAAAGTGTCCTAATATTGTGTTGGAGGTCAGAAAACATTGTCATTTTCTCAGAATATACATTTAATATTAGAGTCATTTGCCAATGATTAGGAAATGAATCGTTCCAAGCAAGTTCAAAGCAAGCCCCTCCCTTCCTCAAGCCTACTCTGCTCTGATTGGTCAGCTGGCCAAGCCTGTTGTGATTGGCACAGAGAGGAAGTCCTGGAGGCCAGTTAGCCCACAGCTGAAAGTTTAGCTGCTAAACTGTGAAACCCTGGTGGAAACATTAGCGAGTGCTAACCATGACTAATGGCACTTTTCCACTACACAGGAGTACCAGCCTCGCCTCGACTCTGTTTGGTTTTCCACTGTTGAAAAATATGACGATTGGTTTAGGTGATTCTTTTGGAGAGACAATTAGTACCACACCACAGGGACACACAGCAGCACACAAACATCTGACAAATATAAAAAATTAAAGGATTGCAATGTAAAAAATTACTATAGTGCAGGCTACATAAATACAAAAATGCCTCCATGTCAAATGGTATTAGTCATCACATGTATCAGAATTAGGCTACCTATTCATCTCTGGAGACGCGCGTTCTGTCTGCGCTTGCAAATTCCGGCCGTGAATGAAGATGGATATGCACGAAAAGTGCAACTGGCTCTTAAGTAGGGAATGGGAGACGATGAGACTCTGATGGTTTTATGGCACGTTACGCCCCAAAAACACCCATTACTCATTAAGAGAATAGGGACAACTTGTTTAGAACACCCGTCGTTAAACTATCTTTCCCGTGGCGTTTAACAAATACTACAAAAGGGCTCAGTGACTTTCCTGTACCACACTATTCTGCCTGATATGGAATGAGTTTGACTACTTAATCAGTTATATTGAACAGGAATGTTTCACTGGGGGAAACAAAAAATTCCTAAAATAATAAATAGGAATCCCCCTAACACCAGCATCTCCAGCAGTATCCTTCGCATTTGCTCAATCATGATCTTACTCAGCTCAATGGAATATTAGCTTAGAAACAGCTGGTATTCCTTTGCTAGCTACCTATACACATACAGCATACAATGTTAAAAATGTTCTTACATTATGAACCTTAAACCGTTAGCTTCACCACACTGTAGATAATTGTGCCCCTCGCTGTGGAAAAACAGCTAAAGTATTTTGTTGAACAGTGAATGAGTAAATCACTCTTTTGATTTGTTTAATAAAAGCTCCTTTGAGATCGTTCTTTGGCAGACATGTTTATTGGTGTATTTTTTCTCAACAGTGTTTATTGATTCTAGTTTAGTGTGGGTGGCAAAAATAGAAGCGCAGCTGTAATTCGGAAAGAGAATAACCCCCCCGACATCTTGCTTCTCAGAGGCTCAAAGGAGCTCCGCACAGATCAGAGCCGGTGTGTTACGACCACTGCGGGAGCCGGCGCCAGGTGCTCAGCCAGGAGTTATCCAACGGCGGAGGGCAGCGGCGTGGAGAGATGGTGGTGGTGGAGATGTCTCCGATGATGGGCGAGTGCTTCTTTCCGAGCGTGGTGTGTGCGCAGAACCTCCTCGCGCCGCTGCACTGCTCCTGAGACTCTTCCATCAGCGCGTTCTGATCTCCAGCAGAGTACAGCTGCGCCAGGAGCTCCGCGTTAATGAAATCCTTCACCTGCCGAGCAGCAGCAGGACCATATTTAGCTCAAACATGACCCTGGACCACAGAACCAGTCAAAGGGACAAGTTCTTTTGAAAATTAGATTTCATACAATTACATCTCTCCATTGATGTATGGTTTGTTAGGAGGATAATATTTGTCTGAGATACAACTATTTGAAATCGGGAATCTGGAGGGAGCAAAAAAATCTAAATATTGAGAAAATCATCTTTTAAAGTTTGTTCAAATGAAGTTACTTAGCAATGCATATTACTATCAATAATGAAGTTTTTAAATATTTAAGGTACAGATGTATCAGATGCTTCTTGAGAATGAGTTCAACACTAATCTTGTGTCGGTGTGCTGAAACAGTATATGTGCAGTGGCCCAAACAATATTTAGATAATTAAGCCAACAATTAAAGATGTATGCATGTTTCTGCATGATCACACTCTTTAAAACATTTACAAGTTGAAGTTTGTTAGATTCCATGAAGATAAAGAAATACACTGGGACACTTTCTTTTTTTGCCAAACTCTGGAAACCACGTTGATAATTAACGCTGAGGACAGATGATCTCATTCAGAACACAAGACCAGCTGGTTAAAAATGAATATGGATCAGAAAAGTCAAGCTAGTTTTTGAGACAAGCTTCCAGCATCACCACATGCAAAAAATACTATAGTAATTTATAGTAAATACTATGGTGTTTTTTAACCATACTATTAGTAAACTGTATATATTATAGTGTTTACAACACACTTGTTATTGAAGTGCTACAGCATACTGTAGGTATTAACTGATCAACTGTAATAAACTACTGTAGTATACTGTAGTTTTGTACTGCAGTAAGCTAGTGTATGTAGTATAATATACCCCTATAATTTAATAGTTTTTATTTTTGCGCATCTGGAACCCACTCAAATATATTTTATAGTGATTCATGAACAGCAAAATGTTTAGATTTTTACATGTTTAACCTGACTACAAAAAACACATCTATGTGGAGTTTGACATTTTGTCACACTACAATTTTTGGAAAATGAATTTAAGGGAAAGTCACAGAATCAGATTCAAAGTTTGATGGCTGCTGATCTTTGTTCTGGATCCACACGGGTGTTTTCACACAGAGTGCATGTGTCTGGAGTGTAAACTACAGCAATGCTTCTGGGGCCGGATTCACGAGAATCTTCTTCAGAAACAAGTTAAGACACATTTTTCAAGATTCTAACGGATTGAAATTCCACGAAGTTTCGTAAGAAAATGTTTCTTAAGTGTAATCCGCGAACAAACTCCTAATAAGTTCTCAAATATATTCTTAAGGACATCTTATTTTTTTTCTTATCTGAATGAATACATGACGCACAGATAAACTCACACTTTGTTGTCTATAGTTTAACCTAACAATCGTATGCAAGCACACTATTTTTCGTCGCGACTTTGACTGGCGCTCAGCTTCACGTTTTAAAATAGTCTGTTTCAAGCTGCAGTGGATGATGTGATATGTTTCATTCATTTTTGTGCTGTTTTTGCACTCATCTGACGTGAACGCTTCCGCTATGTGTGGTCCTCGCTTCTACAGCAGATGCGTCCTGCGCATTCATATGCGCTGAATACTGCCAGAGATTATGCCGTATTTATAAGCTATAATTAAAAGTTTTGAAGTCAACAAAAAGTAGCATCACACATAGGCTAATCATGACCGATCATTGTTCATATTATCAGTCATCACTGTCACTTTAGAAAACTCGTGCACATCACTATTAATAGTCCTACTATGTATTATATGCAGCTGTTGTTGTAAATGCTTAAATGTAACAATTAATTTGAAATAACCCAATTCTTAATCTGCAGCTGTCCTAAATTTAAGAAGTTATTTACAAAGATTCTTTTCAAGAATCTTAAGAAAAAAAGATAAGAATATTCTTAAGATTAATTTTTGGGAACACAAAAATATTCGTAACTTTTTCGAAAGTTCAAAAATAAGAAGAAAAATGTCAGTTAAGAAGAAATTTCTTCTTAAGAATGTTTTGTGAATCCAGCCCCTGATGAGCAGATACTGTTCCTATCTGATGTCACAGGTCACGCGGTCACAGCATCTTACGTATTGATCCATCAGATGCATGATGCTCTTGGGCATGAGGTCGCGGATGCATTTTGTTGACGATGGCCATGTAGGAGTCCACCAGGTTCCTGATGGTCTCCACCTTCCTCTCCAGCTGGAGGATCCATGGAGAAGTTCTCAGACGGGCCTGAACTCTCGCTCTCCACCTGAGAGAAAGGACCGACGCCGGTCAGGAAGATCAGCCGCGAGGAACAGGGTTCATGCTTCAGATTAAATCTCGTGGAAGTGATAAGAAGGGTGCTTGGGTTTGTCCTCTTAAGTAGAAATTATGGTGAGAAGAACTTTGTGTCTTGCCTAGAGTTGATAAATGAATTAATCTCTTATGCCTAAACTTGTGAGGTTGTGGGTTCATTTGGAGGACACGTTGTGAAAATGTCTGTTCAGCATACCCTCACTGCAAGTCAAAGAATCATGTAAAACCCCGTAAAGCTGAGATTACTGGTTGTGTAAAATACTTAATATAGAAATATGTATGAAACTAATAAAACTAAATTGAACAACAATAAAATGTTTTTCTCATTAACCAATCATTCTATTAATCAGGAAACCTACTTTCACACACACACAAAACACACACACACACACACACACACACACACACAAAAAGCTAATTTCCGCTATTGTAGGCTTGCTTTGTAAATGTAATTTATAGACCAGCGCAAATGTGTGCTTAATGCAAATGTTATTGATGTCACATTTTACAAAAAGTCAGGTGATTGTACATAAATACATTTGCACAGATGGACGAACAGAGACAAAATAATAGGGGTGCCACGATAAATATCGGCCGATAATTAAAGCGCATCTCGTCAGTAAAGCCGGTTCATTGTTCATTATCAGCGTGGATTTGTTTGTGCAGTTTTTCAGTTAACAACAGATCTGTGTGAAATCACGCACCTGATGGAACTCACCGCTGATTAGAGACGCTTTAACTGACGAGATGCGCATTAATTATCGGCCGATATTTATCGTGCACCCCTACAAAACAACGAGGTTTAATCGCTGTCTGTTACCGTCAGTTTTTAGAGCAGTGATCGTAAATGATAGCGAAGACTAAAAAAAAAAAAAAAAACCCTTTTGCTTTTAATTCTCATCAAACAATACAGAACAACATTAAGCAAATAGTGTAAAAGCCTACCTTAATTCAATGTTTAAATACAAAAAACCTTCTATTAATGTCCCTCAAAACCTTAAAAAGCAGTTTAAGCTTGACATCAGGCTTGCTGTGAGAGCGAGGATCACTGACCGCGGCTCTCTCAGGATAAACACCGGCGCGCAGCAGCGACGCTCTCCAGCTCTCCACCCTCCTCCAGTGTGTCACACGCCAGCTCCAGGAAACGGTTTGTCCTTGAACACGTTCCTGAGGGAAGACCAGCGACACTCCTCCATCAGAAACATCACAGAACATGGAGACTAGCCCTGACTCTAGTGACTGCATGTAAACCAGCAGACAGAGAGATCATTTACCGCTGCTCCGTGTTGAAGATGGCAAACATGTGCTTGCTGGACATGAAGCTTTTCTCCACATCTCTGACCTTCAGATTGTCCAGGGGCAGCATGTACTTCTTCTCTTTCTCCTGCGGGATCCAGATAAAGACACGGGTCTGCAGCAGAACTGGATCTGAATGACCTAAACAGCTTAGTCTTTTCACACACATTCTGTCATGATTAAATGATGGATTGCATTCTGCACTGACCAAAGACTCTGAAACAGCTCCAGAACATGAGCGAGTAAACAGAGTTACAAACATTTCAGACATGCAACAAGCTTTAGTGCTCGAGTCACAATAGTAAAAGCAGACCCAGGTCTGTGCAGTGAGAGTGTAGCTGGTTTGCATTTGTTAAGAGAAATCTGTCATGACATTGAAATAATCACTGATTTCAGATTCACTGTGAAGCGCACAGGTCTGTTCTGTGTTCAGGAGGATTTGTGTGTGAATGTGCCTGAATCACTGATTCTGCAGCTAATATACTGTGATAAAACAACAAACAAGAACACTCTTCTCTCTCCAGTCATTGTCTGTTATTCATCTTGAAAGCCTCTTCTAACCCTCACCTCGTCATCTTTGAACCAGGACAGGCTCTCGGCGGTCAGCACGAATCAGTACTCCTTCTACTCCCTTCGCTCCTCCCCCTTCATGATGCTGATGTTATTGATGGTCAGCCAGCCCTTGCGGATCACCTGTGATAAAACCAGACGCGTCACATCACAAACACACACATCCATCAGAAACACAGCAGTGATCAGTGCAGGACACACACTCATGTGGATGAATGAGGTGAGAAATCAACAGTGTGAGACAAATCACACACTTATGCACTACTCCGTGATGTTCTGTAGAATAATAGTGTGAAAGAAAAAGTGCACTTTAAATCCATGGATGATGCACTTTAATAACCAAAGAAACAAAGTGTGGATCGTTGGACACAAGAGAGATGAGAGGATCTGTATTACTTACTCTCGGAGAAAGTGTAATGGCTAAATTAATAACCAATCACATTACAGCTTTGATGTCACTGAATTTCAGTCAGAGTTGTGTGACACTCAGTCACTGTTTACAGATCCCAGAGGAATGAATGAGAAGTGCCGTAAACTGAATCCCAGCCGTCGCAAAAATCAGTGACTTCTCTTATAAAACGGCATTTTTTTCGTGGTAAACTCTAAAAATAGTTCAATCCAAAAGTATTGCTTAGTGTAAAACATTTTAGAGATTAGCAGATAGGCTGTTGATTCATTAAATGATGAGCTGTTTCCTCTAAAAAGCTGTTTATTCAGCAAACTGAAGCCTCTCCTCCATTGACCTCCATTCAAAAAACACGGCCTCTGGTCTCCTTTCCGTTAGCATTAGCCATTACACTTTTTGGCTAAAGGTGGCTTCTAGTGGCTTTGTTGGACACTTCATGCACTCAGCTGTTGCAGTTTTAATCAGTGTAACCCTTTACTGACTAACACACAAACACAGACGAGCGCAGACACACACTCAGATCTGCTGCATCTGGTACAGCAGCACTATTAGACCAGCTCAGATTGAACATCGCTGTGTAATGCATATTATAAATACTAATGATAAAATGTTAATTAATGAGGTATCATGAAAATCGTAATTTTTCTGTGTTTAATAAGAGCTATAATCGGGTCCCTAGTGCATTTTCTAACCCAGGACACGTGAAAAAGAACAACCCAGCAACTTTATTTTGTAAGCCTTTTCTGCTAGTTTGTGAAGAAATGAGTGTCAGATTTCACTCCAGTGAAGCAGAAAGGCATCTCATTATAATATTACCACCCCTTAATATGCAAGTTTCCACCACTGTGTTTTCTCAAGTGACAACGGTGTACAGTTCTAACGGCATGACGAAAGTTTGAGCAAAGCATGCTAACTGTTCTGTCTTTGGCTGCACAGACGATCCCAGAACACTGTTTAGAGTCCCAGCCTCAGAGGAGACAACAGAGAAGAGGATTTATTGATGTATTTACTGTATATTACCCTGCTGCCACACAGATCTAAAATAAACATGCGGTTTCTTTCCCAGCTGTTTCCCTTCACAGACATAACCCACTGTTTTTGTAACCCCTGTGTGTTTTTAACATAATCCTGTGTGTATTTGACAGTTTAAGCGCAATAAGACACGAAAGTGAACTTAGTTCATAGCCTTGTTCTGGAAAAGGGGGTGGGGAGAAGCAGCAGCTCATTTGCATTTAAAGAGACATGCACTAAAACAGCGTGTTTCTGCTTCCACTCAAAACAAGCATTTTCAAAATGATAATAATAAATGAATATAATAAATGTTCTGTGGGATATACTTCACAGACACATTCTGGGGACACCTGGGACTTTTATTACATAATAGGCCTCCTTTAAATTCACCTAGTCCTGACAGAACATTCATAAGCAACATTAATAAAGATGGAGCTGCGCTGTGATTGGATAAAAAGCTCAAAGCTGTTACTCTATGGCTGGAACACTGTATCGACCAATCAGCAGCCAGGATTACAACTGTCTGTTTTACCATTACCATTACTGAAAGTTATTTATTGCGTACTAATAAACATGTATCAATATATTAGTTATTAATAGCAGGTATCTGTATGATCTGCTGTCAGACATTATACACAGTGCTCTGTGTTTGCCATCAAACAAACCGTTCAGAAAGTATTCACACCCTTCATCCATCTCCACTCAGTACAACATAATGACAGATCTGTTATGACTTAGCAGTCTATTAAAGAGAAAAACTGAAGTATGGAATAATCATACATTTTGCTTTGTCATCATGTGTTATGGAGTGCAGATGTGTAAAAAACGAGAGTATTATAGAATAAAGCAGCAAGATAGCAAAAAGGGTTTGAATTCTTCCTGCAGTGTGAAAAAGACTTAAAGACACACAGATGTGAAGAAAGTGTCCTCTGGTT
>NC_056598.1:7779279-7786779 GCF_018340385.1 Cyprinus carpio
AGGTCTGTGAGAGTGATTTTGAACCCCTTTTTGGTATAGCACCACAAGACGTCGTTCACTTGCAGAACACAAGCTTCTGGAGGACGCATAAGATTGAGCTAGTGAGTTTAGGTATGTTGGTGCCGTGCCAGTGGTCGTCTTGTAGGCAAGCATCAATTTCATGCGAGCAGCTACTGGTAGCCAGTGTAACCTGATGAGGAGAGGAGTAACATGAGCTGTTTTTGACTCATTGAAGACAACCCTCGCTGCTGCATTCTGGATCAGTTGCAGAGGCTTGATAGAACATGCAGGAAAGCCCACCAAGAGAGCATTACAATAGTCCAGTCTGGAGAGAACAAGAGCTTGGACAAGAAGTTGGGTGGCTTGCTCTGACAGGAATGGTCTAATCTCCCGAATGTTGTATAAGGTGTTATGGGGTGAAGAATCACACGACAAGGAGTGCTCAGTAAATGCCCCGGAGGGTGGATTTATTTACAAGTGAGTGTGATTTTAAGAGAAAAGTCTAGGTGGGTGCTCCGGTGCCGTGAGTGCTCTCTTCCTTCATCCCAGTGCACTGGGTCTGTGCTGTGCTCCTGTGGGGCTGGTCAGTCACACATTGCTGTCTGTGGGAGAAATGAGAGGGCGAGTTAATGCTCAGTCTCATGGAGAAGTGTCTCAAAGGTGGCAGGGCTTGCGTTGCTTAGGTAGCCGCTCCCTGATGAGCTGCAGGTGTGACCGATCAGTCTGTGATAAGGACAGGCAGGTGTTCCTCGCTTGTTTCAAGGGCGACGCTGATGAAACTTCGGGAAGCTGGCAAATTTGCAGGACCGGGTCATTGTAGCAATATGGTCTGTGAAGCTTAACTGATGATTGATCACAACTCCTAGGTTTCTGGCTGGAAGGAGTTATGGTTGACGAACCCAGCTGCATAGAGTAGCAAAACTTGCTCAAGTGTCTTTGCAATGAATGGAAGAAGGGATACCGGTCTGTAGTTTTCTAAAAGTGCTGGATTTAGAGAGAATTTCTTAAGCAGTGGGCTTACCCGAGCCTGCTTAAATGCTGTAGGAAATGTACCAGAGGTGTGAACAGAGGTGTTGATAATGTGAGTAAGTGAAGGTATGAGTAATATAGAAGGTAACTGAAGGAGGTGAGTGGGGGATAGGATCAAGTTGAGAAGTAGTAGGATGATTGGACAGGATAAGTTTGGAAACGTCCGTGCTCTGAGAGTGGAGAGAAGGAGGAGAGAGAGTGTGCATTAGTCGTTGTGAAGTTATCCTCAGTCTGTGGTTTGGAGAATTGGTCGCTGATGGTTCTTGTCTTATTTGTGAAGAAAACTGCAAAGTCGTCAGCTGTAAGAGTCGATTGAGGAGGAGGAGGAGGCGGATTAAGAAGAGAAGAGAGGGTTTTTGAAAAGTGTGCGAGAGTCAGAACGGTTGTTAATTTTGTTTTGGTAGTATGTTGTTTTAGCAGTGAAGACATTTGCAGAGAAGGAAGAGAGGAGAGACTGATACACACTGAGGTCGGTAGAGTTTCTTGATTTATGCCATTTCCTCTCTGCAGCCCTGAGTTTAGAGCGATGTTCACGGAGTACATCGGACAGCCAGGGGGCAGATGGGGTGGTGCGTGCTGGTCTAGACGACAGTGGGCAAAAAGTTGTCCAAGCAAGAAGTAAGAGTGTAGCAAAAAGTGTCCGTAGCACTGTTCGTGTCCAGAGCTGAAAAACTGAGAGAGTGAAGGAAGTGAGGATGAAACCATAGAGGATAGGCGAGAGGGAGAGAGTGAGCGTAGGTTCCGTCGAAAGGTGACCTGTGGAGGAGTGTGTGCCGATTCAGGAGTAAGTGTGAGGTTAGAAGTGATGAGGAAGTGGTCTGAGGTGTGCAGTGGAGTAACTAAAGTGTTGTCTGTGGAGCAACAGCGCCTGTAGATGAGGTCCAGTTGGTTGCCTGATTTGTGAGTCGCTGTAGTAGATGCTCGCTTGAGATCAAATGAGGCAAGCAGAGTGTTGAAGTCAGCAGCTGGGGTTTATCTAGGTGGATGTTGAAGTCACAGAGCAGTACCAGAGGAGTACCATCTTCAGGATAGTTTGATAGCAGCACGTCCAACTCCTCCAAGAAGTTTCCAACTTGACCTGGGGGGACGATAAATGACTACAAAGTGGATTTTAACAGGGTGGGTTACAGTAATTGCATCTGATTCAAATGAACTGTTCCCTGTAAGAGATGGCTGAAGATCAAATTTCCATTCATTTGAGATAAAGAGACCAGTACCTCCACCCCTCCTGGTCGTACGAGGGGTGTGGGAACCAAGTGAAATTAGTGGAGAGGGCTGCGGGAGTGGCAGTGTCCTCAGGTTTGATCCATGTCTTAGTTAGGGCCATGAGGTTGAGACCGGAATAAGTAGCAATAGAAGAAATGAAGTCTGCTTTGTTAACAGCGGACTGGCAGTTCCAGAGACCAACTGGAATAGAGAGTAAAGTAGTAGAGGTCAGAGTGACAGGCTGTAGATTATTGGTATAGGGGGTGTTAGTAGTAATAGTAGGGATTTGAAAGCACATATCGAGTACAATTGACCTAAATAAGTGTTTGAGAACAAGCTGTACAAAAAGTAAAGAAAGGGGAGAAAAGCAATACTCAAGTGCCCTGTCAGTGTCCTTGCTCAGTGGAGTCGCGCAGGTAGAGTCGATGGTCTTTACACTCATCGGTCTTCACACGAGGAGGCTTCACATAAGGGCTGCCACGACCGCTGCTGCGGTGAAACTAACCAATTCTATATTTGCCTGAGTACTTGTTATTGAAGTCAGCTGGCCACGCCTTTGACGAATTTAACAACATGACCTGAGCACGTATTAACCACGGTTAAGTAAAACAACACAGTAAGTGGACAAATGAAATACAAAACTTGCTCTCATCTGAAAAGAGGACTTTGGACCACTGGGCAACAGTCCAGTTCTTCTTCCCAGGTAAGACGCCTCTGACGTTGTCTGTTGGTTCAAGGCTCTTGATGCCTTGACCCCAGCCTCAGTCCATTCCTTGTGAAGTTCACTCAAATTCTTGAATCGATTTTTGCTTGACAATCCTCATAAGCCTGCGGTTCTCTCGGTTGGTTTGTGCATCTTTTTCTTCCACACTTTTTCCTTCCAGTCAACTTTCTGTTAACATGCTTGGATACAGCACTCTGTGAACAGCCAGCTTCTTTGGCAATGAATGTTTGTGTCTTACCCTCCTTGTGAAGGGTGTTAATGACTGTCTTCTGGACAACTGTCAGATCAGCAGTCTTCCCCATGATTGTGTAGTCTAGTGAACCAAACTGATAGACCATTTTGAAGGCTCAGGAAACCTTTTCAGGTGTTTTGAGTTGATTAGCATGTCACCATATTCTAATTTGTTGAGATTGGTGGGTTTTTGTTAAATGTGAGCCAAAATCATCACAATTAAAATAACCAAGACTTAAACTACTTCAGTCTGTGTGCATTGAATTTATTTAATACACGAGTTTCACAATTTGAGTTGAATTACTGAAATAAATGAACTTTTTCCACGACATTCTAATTTATTGAGATGCACCTGTACATGAAAAACAAGCTCAAATGGAGTTAAGGTTTTTGACCAGCGAATGACGGACATCTGTGTTTTGTTTGTCAATAGAACGGCCGCATCTGAGGCAACAAGTGCATTGCATTATACGGTTTCATCAACTTTTACAGGTTATATAATGATTATTGTAGCTATAGGGTGCTTAGTTTAATATTGGCCAAAATCTCATGATATAAATGATGATGCGCAATATGCACAGGACATTTTAAAACACACAAAAAGAATATTGGCTACAACTAGATGGCATATAGCCTACTTCTTCTCCACTCTTCAAACACAAAAAAAAAAAAAAACATTAGCCTTTAAAGACATAGTGTTTGAGTAAAGAAAACACTGTACTATTCAAACGTCAGTTATTTATTTACCCTTGCATTGCGAACAAGCAGAAACAATCTGTCTCCTCCAGGCTGTGCGCGGCGGGTCAATCTGAGTGGAGGCGGGGTGAAGTTACAAGGTTTCGCTGAGAGGTTGAGGATCCAATGGCGTTACAACCTTTTATTATTGGTTAAATATTTGTAAAAACCCTCTGATTTAAAATAATAATAACTTAATATAATAGAGATATACATTTTTCATGGCACACCTGACGGGGCTATAGGGTATGGCAACTGCTATACTCTGCCATACAGAAACACTGCCCCTGTTTTGAAGTAATTGTTTGTAGAGAGACGCGCAGACGCAGCAAGCAGGTAACTGACACACAACTGTCATCTCTATCCCTCTCTCGATCGATTGATAATTAATTGAAATACATGCTATAATTCATTCAAATAAATGTGGTCTTACCGCACTATTTCATCTCTGTGTATGATTTGAAGCTGGCAGAATGCTAGCGCTAACGAGCCATAACTGATGAAAATATTTTTACCCATTCGGTCAAATATTGCTCTGCAATGAGCAACACAAGTTTTAACTTGTCTATAACTTGGCAAATAACCATGGAATAGCTGGGATAATCAATGGCAAGCCATGTTTTAATGCACGATGTGAAGGCAAAGAACCACCCGACGCGAAGCGGTATCCCTTACTTACACATCATGATTCGTCACTGAATTAATCGAGTCAATGATTCAGTGAATCATTCATAAAATTTTTCAATGAATCAGCTGTCTGAGTGATTGATACAATGACTCAGTCATTATTTACTGCCTCCTTCTGGGACTTTTAGTTTCATTTTCTGAGCATCATATTAAAAAAAAAAAAATTCAATATTCAAATAAAAAAAATATTAATACCCATTTATTATCATTATTTATGCATTCTTGAAATAAAATATTTCTTTCTAAATCTATTCTTTGTAATGTCTTTTGGCGGTATTTCTCAGCCAAATAGATGTGCTATTATCAATTCGATTCACATCATGTAATTATTTAGATTAACAGTGTTAACCGTTTCACAGCCCCGTGCTCAGGCAAAGATCTGCACATACTTGGCGAAGCCGATGAAAAATCCTCGTGGTTGGTGTTGATGTATGCGAGCTGGACGTCGATGAGCCAGCAGCACCTGCAGAGACACAGAGACTCGTTACAGAGCTGTAATCTTGTTATCCACCTGTACACACACACGCACGTACACACACACACGCACGCCTACAGTATATGAGACGTGACGAACACACACACACACACACACACACACACACACACACACACACACACACACCCAGGTGTGTCCTACCTGCTCTTTGGCTTTGCTCTCTCTGTCACGTATATGAGACGTGACGATCCTCTCCGTCTCCTCCCGCAGACGAGGGAACGAATCCAGCTGAGTGTGTAGACAACAACATCACAAGATCAGAAGCCTGACCATAGCTTTATGTCCCAGCAGCTGCTTTAAACCCTAATGAACTACACCTGCAGTGACCTTACTGAACTAAAACACTCCTCCAGAAAAACTCATTAACTCACAAGAGAAATATGGCTCTTCACAAAACATCTAATCGTGCATGCTGTGCTAATACTACAGACTGCTGATATGAGAGGCTTTCAAACTGTGAGCAGGATATTCATCTGATGGATTTGTGTCTGAGAGTCGACCCTCGTAAAAGTGTCATGATTCAGGTGTGTCTCCACGGCTCACAGAGACACACCGCTGAAAATAAAGGTACTAATACTGACAGCGTTTAGGGAGAACTATTCCTGTAAAGTGATGAACTACACGTGTGCTCCCTCGGTGTAAGCTAAACACTGCTGATTTCACCTCACTGAGCCATGATTGAAGAAAGAAGATGAACAATGTGAGGCCTGCAGCATTTCAGACACACAGAGACCTAATGAATGGCATTTATCAGTTCAACAAAGATCTCATGATTTTCTTCTGATCAGATTGATTGATTTTGTGGTATTTTGTGGACTTGAACAATTCTAGATTTTTGTGGAAAATTTGCAATGTTATTTTAATGATAATTAGGATGCCATATTGACCATATTCTGTATGACACTAGCTGTACAACCAGTCATACATGACAGAAAAAAAGCTTGTTTATTTTTTTTGTGCCTTATCAAATTCTGACACTTTTAGACACACTTTTTTGTTTGTTTATTAAAATAAGAACAGAGAAGTAAATTAAACACAACAGGACATAAATATAGTAAAAAAAACTTTCCACTTTTACTATCACACATACAAAAGACAGAATCTGACTCAAATATAAAATAAAAACATTGCACAGTCTTCACTGTATAAATAAAATATACTGAATCTTATTAAAGCTGCATGTATACAGCGATCCAATCTAATTATGACTGTGATTCCACTCATGCAAAAATGACACGCTGCAAATGATCACAACAACCAAATAAAGAAACACACTGCAAACAGGCAAAGACCACATCAGAAAAGTTTTAAGGGAATAGAAAAGTGACAAATATGGGTGAGACATATTTTATCAATGTTTGTTCTGAAAGGTGAGATTTTTGTTTATTTTTAACACCCTGATCATACGATTCCTTAGCTTTTTTTTTAGCTGCTTATGTGCTTAATAACTTTTAACATCAGTCTTGTCCCAAGCTTTATTTTGTCATTCATGATTAAATCACAAAAAACAGCTTTCCACAGAGTTCTGGGATCTGTGAATCATGAGGAACTGCAGGACTGTGTCTGCATCAGTGTTTTATTCCCTCATACAGCAGCGGTTTCTTCATCGTATCACTGTAGCACTCAGTGGACAATACTTCTGTCACGATCGACCTTCTGGATCTTCCAAACGACACTCAATGAATTTGTTTAATACAATAAAGTTGTGTCCTTTAGCTAGTATCTGTTTCATATAAGAAATAATGCACTCATAGGGGTGTGCGATATGACGATTAAAATGTTGCATTTGAAAAAATGTCATAGTATCGTGCTACAGCACACCTCCATCTCAATATACTGTACAAAGCAGTAGAGTTACTGCACTTATTCACAATCACAAAAGTAGATTATTTGTCTGTGCTCTAAAGGCTCAAACATTGTTCTGAACTGTGCTTTCTCTGAGCGCCTACACCTCTGAAGAGCATGTGTGCTGAAGTCTGTTAGCAGTGCCTTATTACTGGATCTTTCACATCTGATTGTGCTAATACTGTCAAAAAACACAAAGGATTACATATAAATACAACTGGTTCTGTCTAAAGTGAGAGTACACTGTTGAGAGAAATGCGTGTCTGTGTATGTTAGATGTGTGCAGCTCTTAAAGCAACAGTACTAACCACGCTGCTGTTGGTCATTAAAGGGATAGTTCACCCAAAAAATGTAATTATTTTCAAACGAACAACGGCTCATTATTTACTCACTCATGTTGTCCCAAACCTGCATTAATTAATTTCTTTCTTGAGCTGAACACAGAAGAAGATATTTTGAAGAATGTGGGTAACCAAACATGATAGCGGTGAAAAATTAAATACTATGGAAGTAACTGGGGACCAGCAACTGTCAACAGAGAAAAGAA
>NC_056598.1:7791779-7816950 GCF_018340385.1 Cyprinus carpio
GTCCCAGGATGTGGTTGGTCAGTTGCTTGTGAAAACACAGACGCAGCCGCTGCAGGTCATGAACGTCGCCGGCCGTCAGCAGTGAGGATCTGACTGGGCACAGTACCTGATTGAGGACCTTACTGCAGGATGTGGGGTGCGCGACCATGCGGTCTGCTATGTGGTCTGTAGGCCGGATGGCTCAGAAAGACAACTTCCTCTCTGCTGCTCAGAGCCGCATCTATGATAGTCCTTCTTGGCCACCGTCGATGTCCTGTCTGACTGCGGTTGACCACGCCGATGTACCCTGTGTGATCAAACCACGCACAACCGGCGGACACTGAAAGGGTTCTCCCGTGATCTGGTGCTGCGTCACTGGGCTATAGAGACGCTTCATTACAGTTACTTCCTCCGCTAATGAACTAAATGCTGTATAAACTGTAGAACATTTAAACCAACAATTTTAATAGTGGATTTAACATCAGAATTTAAATTCTAACCTTAAAATGCATGCTTTTGTGTACCCTGCTCACTTTACATACTTTTGGTGAGTTTAATAAGAATATTAGTAACACTTTGGTTCTCAGTGTCCGGTTTCTCACTATTAACTTAGCATGAAACATTACTGGGATACTGGCTGTTTATTATTACTTTATTATATATAATGTGTTATTCTGCAGGACCTTAGTTCTAAATCCTTAATCATACCCAACTCTTAAACTTAACTACTTTACTAAGTATTAATAAGCGGTAATCAGGAATATATTGAGGCTAAAGTCATAGTTAACAGTTAGTTAATAACGAGAAATGAAACTCTAATCTAAAGTGTTGTCCAGAATAATTGATGTAGTTACTTGAAAGAATTAAAAGAACCGTTTCATGTCTATCCTTGCATCCTTAACTTAGTTAGAATAGTTCCTGTTGAGCGTCTCTGATCAACACACATCGGTGATTCGTTACTGAACGAGTCAGCTGAGTGAATGATTCAGTGATTCAGTGACTCACTCATTGTGCAGATCGCTGACTGGCCACCCACCTTCTGGCACTTTTTAGTTTTTATATTCAAAATATCATTTCACTTCTTTAAAATCATTTCAAAATTCAATATTCATTCAAAAATACCCCATTTATTTTCCATTCTTTCTACACTGCTGAACTGAAACATTTCTTTATAAAGCTGGTTTTCCTAAAGTCTAAAGCTTTTCTCATTTATCACAATAATGACATTAAATTAATCTTTCGGGGGGGAAATTTCTCATTTGATATGTACCTAATTAATCAGCACACATCATGCAATAAAAAAAAAATCATGTGGCGTCCCTAATTAAATGTAATGAGAGCTAAAGACGTATAAGTGGAAAGCGTTGGCAGGTTTCTCACCGCGGCGCAGAGGCAGGAGCTTGTTCTCCAGAACGTCTCGAGCGTCTGTTCCTTCATCCATCAGGTCGAGTTTAGTGATCACACCGACGGGTCCTCTGGCCTGTAACAGCATACAGTCAGACTACAACTGGAACAACCTGCCGCTCATATGAACAATCAGGCAGAAAGAGGGAGGAACTGCACGAGACAAGATGCAGGCCGAACTCGAACCTGCCTTGTGTCCTTACCACTAAACCACGGCTCCTAAAGCTTATTCTCATGAGGAAAAATGGTGTGTAAGGATTTGGAGCAGGACTAGAGTGCAGCAGCAGCTCTGCAGCTTCTGAAGCTTCTGAAGATCAGCAGGTCACTCACCCTGAGGGTCCAACGTCTTTGCTGCCAGTTTGAGTGCGTCAGAGTTGGCCAGGTCAGTGTTGGCCGGATAGTGACGGCCAGGATCAGGCAGCTCTCGCGGCAGATGGAACTGCATGATCATGTCTCGGAATCTGATGCTCGATGTCGGCCGGCTGATCTCCCACCGGCACTTTAGTGATGCCCGGCAGATCGATGAGGGTCAGATTCAGCACTGCACAGAGGCCAGAGCACAGACAAGAGAAGGAAGATCACAAACAGAGAGTGAACCAACTCCAGAGTGAGGCTAGAAGCAGCCTGATGACTGTGTGATCTATTAATTATACACACATCATAAACCCGTCTGTTTAGGAAAGTACCAGATATGAGTAAGACATTTTTAATACGTCTGAATTTGTATTTAACATGATCACAGTAAAAAGGTTACTAATTATAATGCTTTTATTTCTAGTTATTCAAACAGTAAATCAATTATATACAGAAAGAAACATCACATTATTATTTATATTATAAGCACTAAAAACACTCTCACGGTAATCAGAAAAGCTGTGTAAATTTCTTACACTGTTTGTGCATCTGTTAGTTCTTGTTTCCATTTCATTTTCTCTTTCTTCGTGACAGCCATAATAGATTTATAATAAATATAAGTTTTGAAATATCTTGGAATGTGTGACTCTGTGGGCTGTTAAACCCAAAGATGCTTTACAAAAACATGGTCCAGGACTGCATGTACATTCATGATCTTGCATCCAAAAGGCTTCTGAAGAGACCGTCTAAGAGGCCCCGCCATAAGCAGTGAAGATGCAGTTAAAACAGGGTTTGTGATGTGGTGTGTTCTCCAGTACCGTGTGTGGGGAATAAACCCTCAGGTTGATGGGAATGGGGAAATGCCCTTATTGGCCCCCGGGTGACGCGGTCAGTCTCAGCCCTCGATCTCCCTGACGGGACCTCATCGAAATCAGTGAACTTCTTCCCCTTTGCAGTGCAGGAACTCGGCCCACTCTGCAGATTCAAGACCGCACCCAGTGTTACACAGACAATGATAGATGAGGTAATGCGTTAATGAACTCCAAGATTGGGTCAGCTAACTCATTGTACAATCTGAGATTCACCTGCATTTGCACTGATGAGCTGCAGAACCAGGGGTCTGCGAGTGACGATGCCGGATCCACGGGGCAGAAAATCCCTAGAAAACACGCTCAAATCAACAACACAAGCACAGAGACACCATTCCTCACTGGCTTCTCTTTACAGTAAAACCATATCACAGCTGTTCCCCCCCCGCTCGTCTGATTAACAAAACCCTGTCTAAATCTACTGCTACTGCTTTCCAAGCATCATGAACATTTACTAGCTGTGTTTCCATCCACATATTTTTATGAGCATTTTGGAGCATCATATATAAAAAAAAAAAAAAAAAAAAACACTGGATGGAAACGGCAAGATGCGCACAAATGATAGAAATGCACATAAAAAACATATGTTTTTTTGCACATAACTACGATGGTAAACTCATTTACTGAATAATTCCTCCATGCACATCAAAAAGGTTAATATAACTGCGCTATGAGACGGGATAACCTGACTAACAGCGGACCGATCTCGTTCACTGCATCTGTGTGTTGTTCTGGTCGTAAATGAAAAGCCTGAGCAAAGTCTGTCGTCAAAGTATTTCTGTATAACTGATACACGACTGCGATCCCAAACAGCAGCATCACCTCCGAAAGCAGTGTGGGGGGGGGGGACCGCATATATTGTGGTTTCATCTGCTCGCTCTCAGATGCAATCATCATTATTATATTCAGTGTGGCTTCTCTCAGTTTTCTTAGTCATATTTCGTGCCAGTTTACCAGGAAGTGACGCTTTTGTAGAGTTTTCCACTATCTACTGTTATCTGAATTTTGCGTTATGTCTCATCTAGTGATAAATAATATCAGCCAGCATTTTAATTATCATGTTATTATTAAAATAATTAGGTACATATGCACATCAGCTGCTGCATATGAATGACCAATGAACAGAATTTAATACAAAATCTACTAATATCCTTGTCAAAGAATAATAATGAAACTCGACTGGATATTGTGTCATATTGGTTGATGATAATACGAACATAATGCATTATACTATTGTGTTGGGGAAGCTTTGGAACAGCCTTTCTGTAAATGTTCAAGAGTCTCCAGCAGTTTTGAGTCGAGGACTGAAGATCTGTTTCACCAGACATACAGTCAAACCAACATTTATTCAGACACCTTCAACATTTCTCACATTATCACAGTTTATTCGCTATAGTTTAGAAAATGGCAATAAAATATGAAAAAACACAGAGTTAAACTGTGTTACAGAACAAATTCATCTTGATAACATCAGATAACTTTGATAGAAAGGTAAGTAATGGATTACAATCATCCGAAAAAATTATTCAGCTTTTAAATTTTAAGTATACAATTAGATAATATTTTACTAGTAGTCCACTGTATGAAGAATGTTTATAATGAAGAATGCTTGGGGATAATATGTCACAGTTTACTTTATTTGGCTATCCTCACTTACATAAATGAACTAGTGTCCTGCACCCACTTGTAAAAAAATATCAAAACCTATATCTGGTGTCTGAATAATTTGGTGTTTGACTGTATATCTCCGGTCTGGTACAAACACATCACAGGTACTCACAATTATATTTAAGCTACAAATATACAAACCACTCACACGAGCAGGATCTAGGAAGGACTTCAAGCTCAGTTAATCTTCACCATCACCATCACACTCTTACGATGTAAACACTGTCTTACATATTACATCATTTCATTTATTCAATAAACACATAATAGTTATTAGTAATACATTACTAAATCCTGCATGAACGTTTGACTTTCCAGCTGAACCTCAAGGTGTTTCTCCATCTGAACCTAAATATCTCATGGAGTTTATTATTATTATTCGTCATGGTGTCGCTCACACGAGGCATGGACGAATATCTTCCCTTAAGTCGCTCTCAGGCAATATGCATTGTGAAAAATGCTATATAAATATACTGTATATAACCTAACCTAAGCTAACCGTCACTTCTCTATCAACTAGAGTCTGATCCGATATCAGTGACTGCATTAGTTTGTTTGTATTAACAAACACAATCACACGCTGCCTTAGTTTACACAGGTGTACCTCAGGGTTCATTTCTCGGACCGCTTCTATTCCTAATTTTAAAAATCCTTCTGATTTTCTAAAATTAAACTTTGAAATCATCCTAGTTTCAGCCCAAATCTCTAATATCTTATATTTGGCTCCTCAATCTTTATTCACCACATAAACCACCTCGTAACAATTTTTTCTTTCAACTCTTCGTGTTTATTCCTCCCATAACTTTTACAGATGCCAAAACAACTATCCATGCGTTCATAACCTCCCCACTTGCATGACTGTAACATCCTTCTAAAGATTAATAAAAACACAGTTCAATAATACAGTCAAAAACGTACAAAATATACAATCTACTTCAGTGAAATCCTGTCTTCATATGCAAACTGCAGGTCAAGAGTTTACCAAAAAGCTTTGTGAAGGAGCTAAATTCACATGAACTTGTTTTTTTGTCTCCTGCATTAGCATGCATGTGATTGGAAGTCAGTAGAGTAAAAAGAGCATTGTGACGCCCCTTGACTGCTCTTCCAGTGAAAATACTCCAGAACTCAATATCTGTACTCAGCTACTCCATCAGCTCCAGTCTCACAGGCGCCTACAGCACAATATCTAAAGTCTATTATCAAAGTTTGGCACAGCATTTCCCATTCTTAGAAAAAGGCACAAAGTCTGTCAAGGGGATGGAACCCACCCCTATTCTATCGTATTCACCCCCTAAATGGTTCATATAAACACACATTAGTATCCAAGTATCGGATCGGGACTTGGTATCGGCGATACTTCAATATTCAATGACTCTGATCGGATTGGGAACAAAAAACAGGGACATCCCTAAATAAACCATTACCTGTAGTGTTTTTGGGGCCATATTCCATTAGGACTTAGTGGTTTTAAAGGTGTTAGTTCACCCAAAAAATGTAAATTCTGTCGTGCGTGTCTTCCCCGCGTGTCGTTCCAGACCAGTAAGACCTTCATTCATCTTCGGAACACAATTTAAGATATTTGTTTCAAGGTCCAGAAAATCTCTGACCCTCCCATAGACAGCAAGGTAACTACCACGTTCAAGGTCCAGAAATATACCAAGATGATCGAAAAAGTAGTCCGTGTGACATCAGTGGAAGCTACGATGCTACGAGAATACTTTTTTGTGCAAAGAAAACAAAAATAAACGACTTTATCCACATTTTCATCTTTACTTTGTCCCTTGTGCATGTGTGTTCAGGACAGTACCATACTGCGAGCGTGGGGCGCCACTGACCCAGATCTGGTGTGATGACATCATGGTACTGTCGTGAACCAATATAGGCAACACATTACCAAGGACCAGTACAGTTTCCATTAAAACCAATACAATTCCCAATAAATTTAAATTAAAAAATGACAAATTCTATGATGGTTCTTGTTGTTTTCATCAGGGTCTCCAATAGATTGTCACATTGCATCAGTAACTGCTCTCTGCCCTGAATAATAGTTCAAGCTCAATCAAAACTACTGCCTCGTATTGGGTCGTCATCTTAAGCCTGTCTCCGACAAACAACAAGCAACAGACCGGAAGTAGTGCAGGAGCTGCGTGGAGTTCCCATCATATGCATATGCAGAAAATTCGGATCCGATTTGAACTTCTGTGGCTAGACCATATGCGATTAGATTAGATTAGATTAGATTAGATTAGATTAGATTAGATTAGATTAAACTTTATTGTCATTATGCAGAGTACATGTACAGAGCTAATGAAATGCATTGATGTATTCTATTAAAAACCATGAAACTATGCAGTGGAAAGGCGACTTTAGACTTTATCCTATCATTTGTGACCCTGCAGCACAGAAGCAGTCATCAGTAGCACAGGTATATCTGTAGCAATAGACAACAATACATTGTATGAGTCACAATTATACATTTCTCTTTTATGACAAAAATCATTAGGATATTAAGTAAAGATCACCAAACATCAAGATATTTTGTAAATCTACTACCGTAAATATATCAAAGCTTAATTTTTGATTAGTAATATGCATTGCTAAGAACTTCATTTGAACAACTTTAAAGATGATTTTCTCAATATTTAGATTTTTTTGCTCCCTCAGATTCCAGATTTTCAAATAGTTGTATCTCAGACAAATATTGTCATCCTAACAAACCACACATCAATGGAGAGATTATTTATTCAGCTTTCAGATGATGTATAAATCTCAAACTCCAAAAATGGACTCTTAGAGTGGTTTTGTGGTCTCAGTGTGAATCTAAGAGTGTGTTGTGTCCGTCACTCACCTCCCCCACGAAGTTCTCCAGCAACCGAGCTCTTCCCCGGCGCTCTGGCCGCCCACCCACCGCGATCTGCGGCAGGTCCAGGTTACAGCTCTGACCGATGGAGCTGAAGGCGTCCTGCAGCCGGTTGACCAGCGGGATCAGATCCTCCATGCCCCGGTTCCCCATGATGGAGGTGATGGAGGTGATGGAGGTGATGCGGCAGTGCGTGGACTAGAGACAGAGAGGAGGAGGAGCGCGCGTCTAGACGCGCATCAGCTGCGCGCACGCACACACACACACACACACACACACACACACACACAAACATTGCGCAATTGCTTTTACACCCGCAAACACTGACTGACCTGACAGAGCATTAGCAGCTCCTCAACATCACTCATTTCATCGTCATTATGTTACTACACATTTATGTTTTTTTAAACATGCTTCATAAGAGATGTACACCTGTATTCACACGGATGACATGAGAAATGCAGCATTTATACGGAGAATTACATAAAGGCTGCAGATGCTTTAGGGATATATAACTGTACTGGATGATATAAAAGCTGTGTTTGTAAGGGATGTAAATGATCTGACCTCCGCGGCGCACTCACCGTTATCCTGCTGCACAGCAGCGAAACCTGTAATCCAGGCACTGATGCTGGAAAATAATCAGAGAGTCGTGTTATTGTCGGAATAGACACATCCGCAGGTCACGCTGTTTCATCCTATAGTCTTTCTCTCCAAAGACAAATTAATCGCCCTGCAACGCAGCCGCACTAATAACGATGCAACGGGACGCGACCAATCAGAGACGGAGCTTCGCCGAGGGCCAGCGGCGCTGCACCAATCACACCGCGGAGAAATCAGTTCGCTCATGAATATTAATGAATCGGGCTGTTTTTGCGTGGAAAGTCTACTAGAGCGTTCGGTCACGACATCTTATTAATATTCATAAGCCAAGTCTTCGCGCTGATTGGTCAGCTGACGTGCGCCCGCTAACAAATGTCTTGCCTGTTAACCAATCGGTCAGGACTACAGGATGAACGTGCCGTTACGCGCGTAATATTCATGAGCGACTCCTCCGGTAAAGCGCATAAATCCGCCGGTCGTCTTCAGTGAAGCTGCTCAAAGCTGAATCGACAGAACAAACTAGAACATGTACGTATATTCAGTGTAGAAGTGGGTATACTCTTAATTTATGCCCCCAGCACAGGACGAACGGCCTGTGATAGAAACAGTGACTAAGACTAGTCTTGGATATTGATTTCACCCAAAATGGGCGAGAAGTATTTGCACATTTTCACTTACTGGTACAACTTCTCGGAGCAAGGATCATTATGAAATTAATATTAGCCACAAAAGCTATTTTGTTTAGTTATCTGTAGGAGGATCATGATCTCTATTGGATACCAAAAAAAAAAATTTTGATAAATTGGTGATCAATGTATCCAGAATTGTTCAGCCTAACTATGTTTGACCGACTGTTTCTGCCAGGGCATACAGTAGTAACCCCCTCATACCTATATACCTTTTACAATCTATCTTTATACCATATAGTGCAAAACAATAATAATAATAATTGTTTGGAGCATTTTTAATACAATTAAGCCAAGTACACCCGGCTGCAGCCTGCAGATCGAGGCGGGGCTGCACCTGGGGCGGGGCTGCACGTGTCGCCCCGCCCCTTACCTACTCTGATTGGTTCGATCGTCTTTCATAGACATACATGATAAGAAATGTGTGTGTAGTTGGTGTAGGATGGAGTAAGTTGTTTAAAAAGCTAAAAATGCTGTGCAGTTTTACAAAGCCTTCATTATAATGCACAGTTGTTTACTGTTAACTTGACTCTCTATGTCTGATTTATTGAATCACGAGATGTTAGCTGCTGCAAGTTTACTCTTCTGGACCAGTCGAATTCACGAATGAATCACTGGGACATTCTAGAAGCGCTTAACGTGAAAGTACATTAAAAAATTCATTAAAAATGACCAGTAATCAAATTATTAATAAAGCATTTCTATTCACAGACAAGCAAATAATAACCCATTAAGCGAAACCACAAAATACGAACGCGACGCGATTAATTACTGGGGGTGTAAATCAGATGGTTCGTCACTGTACGATATGATAGCAATTCTCATACCCAGCGATACGATATTTTCCGATACCTCAAAAAATTCTACGATACGATTTCGATTCGATTTGATACAGGAGTATATCGATCGATATATCGATATTTTGATATTTTATATCTATTTTAAACAACTATCTACATTTTTATTAACTCACAAATGCAACCAAAATATATAACAAGAACATTTATCTGAAAATTTTACATTCTGTACCGCAGTTGGGACATTCACAACAAAAAAATAGGCCTACACATTTTTTTAAATAATAAAGAAAGTAAACAATAAGAAATACAATTCTGGCTGCTACCGGCTCAGTGCTAAAAATATTTTCTACAGATAACCAAATTACAAGCAATAGCAGAAAATAACTACAAAACAACAGAGACACAAGTTCAATAAACAGTGGCTTTTCAGGTTTTTCAGCTCAGTCAAAAATAAATGTTCAGGTGCACTACAGAAATGTAATAAGTAACTGCACAGTCTTCACTCTATAAATTAAATGTAGATGAATAATTTTTGATGTTATAACGGTTATTAAGTCAGGAGCAGTGAGCACTTGTATTTTTCTTTGACAGCATTAGATTTATTATTAGTTTGCTTTCACTTTAAGAACGAAGCACGGATTTAATATACTGACACACATGCCTTTTCTTTCTCAACTGTTTACGTTAAGACATGCCTAACGACTGTGTTTACTAGGATATTCGTCAAAATGCGCATTTTGATTTAATTTTGTCTGTATTTATTCATCCATGCACAAAAAAGCGGAAGAGAGCTCGATTTAGTATACACGCGGTCTAGACGCGGCTGTCTGTGTGCGTGCACGCGCTTCAGATGTGTGCGCTGAAAACTTTCACCTTGTGCCTTCGGGCAAGGGCAGTCCTTATATCGAGTCCTGATAAGCGAGTTTGAGCGAGAATGCACGCGTTGGCGGTAATGCATAGACGGACATTATGTGAAAATGTGGACAGTGCCAAAAAAGGTGTCTATTTATACTACAGATATCTTACGTGTGGCATCGATGCATCGTATCGTCAGACATCGTACCGATGTATCGATCCATATCGATGAATCGTTACACCCCTATTAATTACGTGTTAAGCATTTTCCTCCCATTACCTGCTTATCTGTAAATACAATGCTTTATTAAAAATGTTTACTGAGTTTGGTATTTTTAAAACACGTTTTAATGCATCACACCACGTTAAGCGTTTTCCTTTTAGGCTATGGTTTTCTATGGGAGGAAAATGCTTTACACGTAATTAAACGCATTGCATTCTTATTCTGGATTCATCTGCTTGTCTGTGAATAGAAATACTTTATTAGTAATGTGTTTTGGTCTTTTAAAAAAAAAAAAGCATTCCAGCTGAATGAAAACAATCGGCTCAATAGTGGTCACAAAATTGGTATCGGGGAAGATACCAATTTAATATAAATAGATGATACTTTATAAAGTTTATCTCAATATTTGACAGCAGCGGCTGTGAGACTACTGCACTAAAATCACACACGATGCGCATGAAATTGCGTTCGTTACTATAGCAACAGATTACATGTATGTTCTTTCAGAATCATCACTGGCCGGTAGAAATAAAAGTTTCTCGATTTCTTCACTTTAAAATAACGAGGGGCAGCATATTTTCCTGATGATATGAAATGATCAAATTTACAAAAATGATTTAATTCATAATTCATTCTTCTATTTGATCCTCCCACTGTGGATAATAAACCCAATTCATTTATTAAATGTAGTTGGTTGTTCGTCTGTTAGCCTAAAGATCTGTTTAATTTAGCAAAACAATCATTTCAGGGACATGACGAGTTACAGGTTAATGTTTTATTATTTTCTTCTGTGCATTATAATGAAGGCTTTGTAAAACTGCACAGCATTTTTAGCATTTTAAACAACATACTCCGTCCTACACCAACTACACACACATTTACTATCATGTATGTCTATGAAAGATGATCGAACCAATCAGAGTAGGTATGGGGCGGGGCTACACGTGCAGCCCCACCCCAGATGCAGCCCCGCCTCGATCTGCAGGCGGGTGCTTCTCAATTAAGCACTAGTCAAGCTGCGATATCAAACAGGACCACAAGGAGACACCCAAAAGATCACTAAACTACTGCCTTGACCTGACTGTACAGATCCATTCAGAATCTAAAAACACTTGTTCATTGTTTGTTTTATTTTATATAACAAGGTGTAACATTAAAATAAAACACATAAACACACACAAAACTCAAGCACATACAGAGGAAGAGGTTCTAACAGACCAATCACAGCGCTTGCGGTCTGCGCAGAATTGATGCGCTGTTAGATTTGTGGAGAGGTGCACGTCAGGCTACACCGCATCCTGCACGTACTACACACATCCTACAGCGGAGCTACAGCGTAGGTGCGACGCGGAAGTATACATCAACCTGCGTATATTATATTATACCTCACATATATTAAGTGATTTTCTCTGCTTAATTAGTCTACAGTCCTCGAGGCTGTAAATCAGATTTCCACTAATAGCTGATTGAGAACATATTAGTCTAAGAAAACAGACCTTGCATCCTACTGCACCATGTAAAGACGAATAAACCTGAAAGAAACGCCATTAATTAAGGAAGGTTTCTGCTATTATCATGATGTCGATAATAACCAGCCCTTATGATTGATTTCTGGGAAGACGAGATTGATTTGTAGGTTATTTCTCCTCATTACCAACAGATGATCCACGAGAGAATCTCCTCTCAAAGGTTAATGGATTCAGTTTAATTAGAGAAACTTTCCTCAGGAAAAAAAAATCATTTGTATTCATTTGTCTGTTTAATGGCTTATTCTTGGGTTTGAGTGTTAAACTCCTCGTTTTGGGCTTGTCTAGTCTAAACGTCCTCTATATAGTAATTGTAAATCATCTTATATATTATTTATATTGTATCTGAGTGACTTTATTAAGCATCATCATCAGAAAGAGCTTTATTGCCAGCTATGCTTGCGCATGCAAGGAGTGTGTTTTAGTGTCACAAGCTTCCAGAGACAACAACAATAAAAACATAAGAATAAAAACACACATATGTTAATTTAAACAAAAATAGAAAAATACATTGAAAAATAGAATTGTATGTACTGTTTGTGGCTATAGATAGATATGAAAACCTGAATAGAATAGAATATAATATAATAGAATAGATAGAATGAGATGGAGGGATGTACTAGAATGTAGGTGGTAACAAATAAATAAAGGCCTCTGGATCCTAAAAGTGCAGTAAAACACACTTTATTTCAGTACACTTACACACTTCCCTAAAGTACTCAAAGTGTTCTGTCTTTGTGCAGAAGTATTAGTTACCACTGTAAAATAAGAATTGAACACATCACTATTTTTTCAGTAAATATATTTCTAAAGGTGCTGTTGACATGAAATTTTCCCCAGATGTCAGTAACAACCCAATCATTTCTATTCATACAAAGAAAACAATATACATAAGTTCAGACATTAAGTTTCTGTGTAATAAAGTGACAGGGAAAAAAAAAGTACTGAACTACTCAAATGTATTTTAATACTTTGTTCAAAAGTCTTTGTTGGTGATGACAGCTTCAAGAGCCTCCTGTAGGAGAATCTAGTGGCACGCATTGCTCAGGAGTGTGAGTTTTAGGCCCATTCTTCCACACAAACAGTCTTCAGATCTGGAAGGTTTCTGTGGGCCTCTTTCTGTGAACTCGTGACCTTTAGTTTTCTCATTCTCTATTGGACTCGAGTCAGGTGATTCTCTGGCCATTTTAGCAGATTTATAAAAAGGTTCTTTCTCTCTCGAAACCAGTCGAGAGTTTTTCCTTGGCTGTGTTTGGGATCATTGTCCAGTCTTGTTTCACATCTTCATCATCCTCTTTTTCCCCTGTGGGGGGGGTCATTCCACTTTTATTACACAGAACTTAATGTCTGAACTTATGTATATTGTTTTTCTTTCGTATGAATAGAAAGTGCTTGGGTTGTTACTGACATCTGGGGAAAATTTCATGTCAACAGCACCTTTAGAAATATATTTACTGAGAAAAATGGTGATTTGTTTCAATACTTATTTTACCAGCTGTATACATAACTACATGTTTATTATGTCTTTAAATAGTACAATCCAAGTACACTATTATTAAACCTAATACACACTATTTTCGACACACTATCTTGTTTTTTTCCACATTAAAAATATAGCACTTCAAGTACTTTTAAGCGAATAGTTTACTTACTGTTAAATTGTGAATTTTGGTACACATCTAAACACATTTGAATGAAAAATCCAATCTTCTGCTATTAGTGCACAGTAACCTATAGATGTCACAGTTAAACTTTAGCAATCCTATAAGATCACACTGTGCGACACGAATGTAATAGACGTAAAAATAGACGAATGTAAATAGAATGTAAAAAATAAAAATGATGCTTTCTAATGATGCTATCATCTCATTTTTCTTCTTTTGCATAAGTCAAAGTAAACAGCTGCTTTTCAACTTCAGATATTTTCACAAATATGAGAACATGAATACTGAAAATATATTCTGTGCAAAATTGTTCACAGATATCCAATCCTTAAACATGAATGAAGAAGAAGAAGAAGAAAGTATTGCACTGTTATCTTTTTTTGTTTTGTTTTTTTTCACAGTATAACCTTCTAATGATGGCTACATCTCTTTTTTTTCGTCTGCATAAGTGTATCTTCCAGGAAACATGTCCAGCTCTGAAGCATTAATAAACACCTGAGCAGCGCTCTGCTCTCTGAAAACATGAGCACTTCTTTTTCTCAGTGCACATGAGCATGATGTGCCTAAGGGTTCTTCTGCGTTAAAGAGTTCCTGAGACTGTCTTTTATGAATCTCACTGTTGAGAAGCTTCTCTCAGGCCACTTGTGTGATGGACAATGTTAATAGCAACTTGTAGGTGAGTCCAATCACATGGCAGGCATCTGTTAGAAGATCGTACTGAGAGAGGATGAGATAAACACAAATGTCAGTTTTTTACAGAAAGAACAAGTTTTGAGATCCTGCTGTTCCATGGAAGGATCCTCATCACGTCCTTCTGGCATTTAGCATCCTGACCGTGTCACCCTCCAGAGGGGGACATCTTTGGTCTGCATGGCTGTACAGTTCAACACATAATGACGAAGACATTTGCTTATTTCTTCTAGAACCTGAGCTGAGGAGTCCACTTTTCCTCACATGAGCAAAGTTTCTAGAGTATAAACAGGCCAAATCTGAGCAAAGTTTTGCATTAGCAGAAAACATCTCATGGATACTGGCGTGACAGGTGTTTAGTATACTTTTGCAATTGTGCTGAAGTACTACTGAAGTACAAATATACTTTTAATTAGTGTATTTATAGTGTATAAATAAAAAATAAGAATGTTCTCCAAATGTACTTGCTGGTATTTTAACTGGACTTGATTTTGACCTGGGAACAGCCGCTGCTCATACTGGGACACCTCACGCCAATTTCAGACATTATTTTTCAGTATTTATAATATAGTTATTTTGCTCATAGCTAGCTTATGTTCTATATCCTAAGGCTTATCTAACTTTTCCACAAAAAGATAATTTTTTTTTATTACCATCACAAAGATTCAGAGCCCTTTTGGAAAAGCGCTTCGGACAGACATGGGAAGTGAAAATCCCTCACAGAGGAACAGCCCATACACAGACCGTTTCTCTCTGACTCAGAGGTCAGAGGTCAGAGGTCAGAGGAACAGATGTGACCTGCTCTCCGGCCAAAACCGACTGCAGGCTTAAAATGTTAGTCATCTATATTTTTGTTTCTGAGTGGTCATAACTTTTAACGTCAGTTGTAAAAACAGGTACAGTAAGCTGGTCTAATCTGAATCTGAAAAGTAAGACTGATGACCCCTTGACTGGTCAAACTGGTTCTTAAGACACAGTCTCAACGATTATACAACGTGACTGGAAAATGTCATGTGTTGTGACGACCCAAAAACGGCATGATGTTTATGAAGAACCAAACTAACCTCATGAGCCCTCGAGGATGAAAACTTTCCCGACATAGACAAATGTGAGGTTTTTTTTGCCTTGGCAATATTCTGTAGTCTCAGCCCTTCATTTGGATATAATTTTTCCAAACCTTCAGTTTGACCTGAGGGAAGGATGAAGGTTAATAAAGAGAGCAAAACAACAACCAGTGACACAGAGAAGATGGAGAACACAGGCCACTAGTACAAATCAAGCCCTCACACTGTTTCTACAGAGGGCCAACAACACACAGCTGGAACATTCAGCACTGATCAACTTCAGGAACTACAATGGGCTACAAACATGTCAGTCGGACAGGAAACACTTCAACGTAAAAGTCCATCGAGACACAGCGGATGTATGACAGCTTCCTTACACTGACATCCACATCTCTACTTTGTTTGTTATGAAGCGAGCTGAATTACACAGTAATAAAAATTCAAAGTCAACCTTGCCCTCTGTGCACCGTGTGATCTCAGGAGACGGTTTATGGTCAGTGGTGTGAATGCAAACCATTGCTCTCCCGTCTGGGGTGGTGGAGGAGTAACTGAGAAAAACAGAGACAACATTTCCCTCCACTCACTCCAGCAAAACAAACATCATGAAATATGAAAATCATGTCAGGTTCACACAGGCTGAGATCAGAAAATCAAGAGAGACAGATGCATTAATATCACCCAAACTAGTCAAGTCATAACTGATCATGTGTTAGGTGGCACAGATTTATTAAACAAACACATCAAGAAAATCCGAACAGGGAAGAGAGAAACACAACAGATTTACAAACACAACGGCCGCCAGATCAAGACTGAAACCTCAGTGGAATGAACGCACAGAACAGAACAAAACCACACTAAAACACAGGGAATGCTGACCTCTGACCCCACCACCGCTCAACTTTGACCTCTGACACCTGGTCACATCTGTGACCTCCTGGAGTGTGCTCCATGGTCACAACACACAATCTGTGTACATTTATACAGGAATGCTTTTAATGATCGGGTCACATGCCATGAAAATTAGCTATAAACATTTTTATTTTCACACAGAAGAGAAAAATGCCTTCAGTGTGTTATTGTGAATCATTTACATGCACATGATTCCAACAGATGAATGTGAAACACAGAAGAGTGCAATAAAGTTTAAGTTCTATCTCGACAGATTCTTCCATGCTGATAAACACGTTAGTCACGCTGTTTTTGAGAAATAGAGTTAAAATGTAACTAAAGCAGGAGTATTTTAATTGCTTCCACATTGCAGATGGCAGTGTGTGTGGATGTGATTTACAATCTTCTTTTATCCGTCCTTGACCATGTGATTAAAAAACCAAAACGTGAGACATTCAACTGACGAATCAGCAGATTACAGCTCCAGCCACTGAGCAAAAAGCTGTGACAATTAGCAGACCCCCGATGAATACAACATGCTGTCCAGCAGGCCTTGATCTCTGTGTCTTCATGAACGCCAAAGGGCCCTTTTGTTACTGAAGATAGGTTTGGGACAGGAAAGCAGAAGTCTTTGATCATTTTCAATCCTACAATAGCTATGTTTACATCCACCTATTTTTATGCACATTTTGGAATTTTGCATGAAAAAATGCTGAATGGAAATGCCAAGATAAAAAACGTATCCGCGCAATTGAGAAGAACAAACTTTCTATCCGATAAGAAAAAATGTGCATTAACTGCAGTGGAAACTCATTTACTGAATTAAATTCCTCCATGTGCGTCAAAAAGGTCATGTGACTGCGCTATGAGACGGGATAACCTGACTAACAGCGGACCGATCTCGTTCACGGCATCTGTGTGTTGTTCTGGTCGTAATGAAAAGCCTGAGCAAAGTCTGTACGTCAAAGTATTTCTGTATTAATTCAGTATAAATTTAACCTAAGAGAATACACTGTACGGTTAATCGGCGATGCCATTTACATGGAACAAGCTGAAAAAAATATTTCAAACACGTTTTGTTCTTTCATTGTAAAATATTGATACAAACTGTAATTAAAAAATAAATAAACAAACCCTCTAAAACAGAGAAGTTCAAAGAACATTTCTAATAGAGCTGCTGACAGAGATATGAAACACAGGTGATCTGAGAAAGCTTATTAAATAACTTCACATACATATTTTCACAATATATATATATTTTATATCATCGCCAATATATATTTTAGCTATATCATCATGCATCTGTAAAACCTATAAATGTAAATTTCTGGTATCTTAATATATACACACACACCACACTGTAGATAGATAGATAGATAGCTGCTGGTCTCAAAACTCCACACCTAACACAGTCTGAGACTCCTGTCTGGATTTCATCTGTACGGAGCGTCTTCATTTCTGTGCTAAAAATAGCTTTCAGAAGTGTGTCTGGTCTCTGAACAAAGTTACCCTACATCAAAAAACCATTCATAAGTACCACAGGTCTATATAAATGTGACTCTGCAGCACAAAAGCAGTCATAAGTAGCACAGGTTTATTTGTAACTTCCAAAATGCAGTTTAGATGCAGCTTAAAATGGCCCGAAACAATCCCAGCTGAGGGAAGCCTCTCGCGTGGGCTTCTGGGGTTGAAGAGTATCCATCGATGAACACTTCAGCATCTGGACTGAAACAGCAGGACATCTGCGGATTTCTACTCTTTTATGAATACTATGGTTTCGAACTTAATTCTGTCTTTAAATACTCTTTTCTCCTACTACATAGTAGGTAAGTATGCATATTAGAATGCAACTTAAGTATATATACGTCCGAATCATTGAGAATTTCGCCTGCTCTTTTATTGAATACTCCCAGAGTTCAAACATACTTATTCGCCGCCTACTGTTTGTCTTCGTCTACTACATAGTAGGGAAGTATGCCTAGAGAGAGAGAGAGAGAGACCAAAAATTCAACCGGATTCCTGAGCATATGGACCACAGATGGGCCCCAGATGCGCTCAAAATTTGCATTAAACATTCAAAAACATTCCTCAGGACTTTATTTATTGGCAGAGCTGTACAAACATCATATTTCCTCACAGGAAGTCACAGGTCGACACTGGAATTCCAAATATATCCTGATTTCCACATCTGGATATCATTAACAGGTCACAGGGTCAGCACGACGTGGGTGGGCTACGTGGGGGGAGGGTACGGTCAAAAGGTCAAAACCATAAATCTTTCTTGACGTTTAGTCCGGGTATAATTCTCTACCCAGCCCCACACAAGCAGCATGCTAGGGATCTCACACATCTACAAACCCGATTCCAAAAAAGTTGGGACACTGTACAAATTGTGAATAAAAACAGAATGCAGATGATGTGGAAGTTTCAAATTTCAATAATTTATTCAGAATACAACATAGTTGACATATCAAATGTTTAAACTGAGAAAATGTGGTCAATTTAAGGGAAAAATAAGTTGATTTTAAATTTCATGGCATCAACACATATCAAAGACGTTGGGACAAGGCCATGTTTTTGTACGTCGTCGTCGCGTCTACCTGTCTTTAAGCACGCATACAGTCGTGAGTTTCTGCTGGATGTCGGCAGAACTGCATTTTTAGAGTTAAACTCCGCACACGCTGAAACAGCTGCGGGCCCTGGCAGTCTGCTCCGGAGGCCTACATCATCACCGACCCCCACTGCTGCATCTCGCCCACAGCGGAGGCGCCACAAGCGGCGTGAGAGGAAGCAGAAGATGGGGTAAGCTCGGAGGTATCCGGGCTAGGCTAACGGCTAACCCCACACCAGCCATCTATCCCCACCATCGTACTGGCTAAACGTACGCTCCTTGGGACAATTAACTGGACTACATCGATATTACTGGACGTTTCAACTCAAAGGACTGTAAGAGACTGTTGTGTTTTTATGTTCACGAAAAACAGGGATTAGCAACAGCGTTCCGGACTGCGCTATTCAGCTCGACCAGCGAAGTCCTCGTCACAGGAGGTAAATCACAGCGGCGGGCTTTGTGTTTACATCAATGATGCGTGGTGCCACGATGCTGTTGTGATCTGCAAACACTGCTCACCCCTGGTGGAGTTTATATGATTATTAAGTGCCGGCCGTTTCTATCTGCCGATGGAATATACTGCACATACTGCTCGTTTCGGTTTACATTCCCCCGAACAACAACATCAGCAAAAGGAACGATGCACTAAATGAACTGTACCAGCACATCAGTGAGCAGCAGACAGCACACCCCGATGCTTTTCTCATCATAGCTGGGGATTTCAACCATGCTGACTTAAAGAGTGTGTTTCCAAAAATACACCAACACATTAATTTTCCAACAAGAGGTAAAAACATTTTAGACTTTGTTTACACCACTCAGAGAGGAGCTTACAAAGCCCCCCCCCCCACCTTGGTGCCTCAGACCACATCACTGTCATGCTAATGCCTGCATACAGACCGCTCGTTAAAGTCGCCAAACCAGTTCACAAACAGATTCAAGTTGGGCCGGAAGGGTCTTCTGACGCTCTTCAAGACTGCTTTGATACAACTGAAGGAATATGTTTAAGCAGGCTGCCACTTACAATACCCACCACTGACCTCCAAGAGTACTCAGAGACTGTCACTGCCTACATCACCAGTGTATTGAGGATGTAACAGTTCACAAAAACCATCACTGTTCGGGAGTCGGGCTAACCAGAAAGCCGTGGATGACAGGGGAAGTCTACAGACTCCTGGAGACGCGGAACGCTGCCTTCAGAGCTGGAAATGATGGGGCCTGAGAACAGCCGGGCCAAACCTATCCCACGGCATCAGAGAGGCTAAGATACAGTCCTCCAGGAGCAATTAACCCATCAATTCCAGCGACAGCAGAGACACTCGGAGCCTGTGGCAGGGGATACAGACCATTACGGACTACAAGCCCCCACCATGTGACCTGTGACAGCAACATCTCTCTGCTGAACGCGCTGAACACCTTCTTCGCTCGCTTTGAGGCACAAAACAGCTCCACTGCACAGAAGACTCCACCTCCTCCCGGTGACCAGGTGATGACGCTGACCCCCCCGGACAGCGTGAGGAGATCTTCAGCAGGAATAATGCACGCAAAGCTCCGGTGTCCTGACAACATTCCTGGGCGTGTACTGAGAGACTGTGCAGCAGAACTCACTGATGTCTTCACAGGACATTTTGTCAACATCTCACTTAGTCAGCTGTTGTTCCCACATGGCTTGCAAAAGCTACCACCATCATTCCAGTCCGAAGAAGCCATCTCCATCCTGGCTTCAATGGACTACCGTCCTGTTGCACTTACTCCCATCCTCATGAAGTGCTTTCGACACGGATAGTCATGCACCATATCAAGTCTGCCCCTCCCCCCCCCTGGATCCCTCCCAGTTTGCATAGCGGTCGTCCAACCCACCGGATCCGACCGTCCCCCTCATTCTGCGGACCCACGACTGCACACTGGTCACACGCACTGCTCCAACCTCTTCATTCTAGTTTGCGGATGACACGACTGTGGTGGGTAGCATTAGCAACAGAGATGAGACAAAATACAGGAGCGAGGTGTAGCCACCTGGAGCGGGTGGTGCAAGTGACAACAATCTCTCTCTGAACGTGGAGAAGACGAAGGAGATTGTTGTTTGACTTTCAGGAGAGCGCACACCTCAGCATGTTCCTCTGACCATCACACGGTGCGACTGTGGAGAGAGTGAGCAAAGCACCAAGTTCCTGGGTGTGCACATAGACAGAGGACCTTCTCCCTGGAACCAAGCTCCACCCCCCATCATGTACAAACTTCTACAGAGGCATCATCGAGAGCATTCTGACTAGCTGCATCACTGGTGGTATGGCGCCAGCAACGTGTCCTGCCGGAAGACTCTGCCATGCCATAGTGAGAGCAGCTGAGAAGAACATTTGGTGTGTCTCCCCCCCGACCCACTCCAGGACATTTACGGAACCCGTCTCACTCGCAAGCCCGCTGCATCACAGGTGATCCCACACACCCGTCACACAGCTTTCTTCATAGACTGCGGAGTTTCCAGGCCAGGACCAGCAGACTTGAAGGACAGCTTCATCCCATCAGGCTGTCAGAAAGCTTGAATTCACTCCTGAACTCCCCCCCCCCCCTTTCCCTCTTCTCCCCCAGGCAACACTGAACTATGAACCTCACCCCCAGATCCCACATACCCAGGTCCTTCCACCCCCCCTCCCACTAACATACGAGTGCCATGCACCAGTCACTTTGTGGCAGCAATTGTCCTTCTCAATACCTCCATTACCATGGAACGGACATAATGGTCACCACCTCATCCGTCGCAGTGTTAAATAAAATAAGTGCTTTTGAGAGACCGTTTGTCACTTTTAATCAGACTGAATACGCTTTTTTATGCAATAAAAAGCGTTTTATCTGCACTGTTTTTGTTCAACTGTTTTGCACTCTATCTGCCATGTGCCTTGTCGATGCTTTATTTAACTTTAGTTTATGTTTGATATTATATTCCTTTTTTAACATTCCTTGATTTGTATAGTTATATCTTATAATTTTTATTTGAAAAAAAATTTTTGTTCCTAGATTTTTTTAGGCTGTCTACTGTTAGTTAACGTCAATTGCGATCTCTTGTATGTAACTTGTACCTGTACATGTGGAAGATGAACTGACAACTACCGAAAGACTTGACTTGACGTGGTGGCGCGTGACTTGCTGTTGTACCACTGTTGTGGCAGCCCCCTGGATCACTTTGTATAACAGTCTGCAAGAACGTCTGGGGACTGAGGAGACAAGTTGCTCAAGTTGAGGAAATAGGAATGTTGTCCCCCATTGTCTTGTCTAATACAGGCTTCTAGTTGCTCGAGGGGCTGTCTGTAGTTGGGTCTTCTTTGTCGCTCGGCGGGGTGGGGGGGGGTTCCTCTTTATGATGTGCTATAGGTTTTCCTTGTGGGTGAAAGATCTGAGACTGACCGGCGGTGCACCTTTCAGCTACCCGGATCCTTCTTCTCCGCAGTCATGAAGTTGTAATTAATCCCCCCCCAGCAGTATGGTTGTCCCTGGCATTGTCATGTTGGAAATGCAAGGTCTTTTCCCTGAAAGAGACGACTTCTCGATGGGAGCATATGATGTTCTAGAACTTGCGATAGACCTTTCAGCATTGATGGTGCGTTGAAAGATGGGTAAGCTGCCCATGCCACACACACTCATGCAACACCTCCCATCAGAGATGAAGGCTTCTGAACTGAGAGCTGATAACAACTTGGGTTTGTCCCTTTCCTCTTTAGTGCCGGATGCCATGGCACCCCATGTTTCTGAAACAGAACTTCAAAGTTTGATACGTCTGACCACAGAACATTTTTTTCCACTTTGCCACGGCTGAGCCATTTTAAATGTGCCTTTTTGCCACAGAGAAAAAAATCTGCGCTTCTGGATCATGTTTAGATATTTGGCTTCTTTTTGACCTATAGAGAGTTTTTCGTCGCAAAGGCTTTTTTGAATGGCAAACGGTGGATTGTGTTCAACCGACAATGTTTTCTGGAAGTATTCCTGAGCCCATGTTGTGATGGCCATTACAGTAGGCAGCCTGTCTGTGATGCACAGTGCCGTCCTAGGGCCCGAAGATCACGGGCATCCAGTGATTGTTTTCCCGGCCTTGAACCTTACGCAAAGAGCTTGTTTCCAGATTGTCTGAATATTTGGATGATATGATGCACTGTAGATGATGATGACTTCAAACTACTGCCAAAGTTTTATCTGGGGAGGAAACTCCTTTCTGATACTTGCCCTCGCACTATTTTTTCGCCGCAGCATTGGGGGAATTGTGAATCCTCTGCCCAGCTTGACTTATGAGAGACACTGCCACTCTGAGAGGCTCTTTTTATACCCAATGCATGTTGCCAGTTGACTAATAAGAAGTTGCAAATTGGTCCTCACTGATGTTCCTGTATATGTACATTTTAACGTTTCTGGACTCTTTATTGCTACCTTTGCCAACTTGTGTCGGAGTGTGTAAGCTCTCATGAAATCCAAAATGAGCCAAGATTTGGAATAACATTTGAAAAGGTCTCCCTTTCAAACATTTGAGATGTTATCTATATTCTATTGTGAATTAAATAGAAGTTTATGAGATTTGTAAATTATTTTCGTTCCTTTTGACTCACAATTTGTACACTGTCCCCAACTTTTTTGGAATCAGTTTTTGGAAATGCAGCCATTCATCCACATTTTGGCAATTGTTCCCGGGGTCGCTAGATTTTTGCCCCTTCACAACTGCCAGTGATTACCCGGAAATTTGCGTGCGTTCACACACAACCCGTACAAGGTCGCAGGGCATGACGTGACATCATGATGTGACGTGTATGTACGAGTCGAAATGCCAGGCACGTTAACTTTCACTTAAGCTGGCGAACGATCTCAGCTTCAGCGCGGAGAGTGAGGAACTAACTGATCTCTGCTTCATTACAGTTTGCACATTATTTTTCGTCACGAACGATGATCTGCCTTCAAAACACCCGCTAAAAGAGTCACGCGATAACGTGCGTCATCACTACGACACGGCATTAGATCTGGCTTTTGTTTCTCACAGCGCTCGTTCGCGGGACTGAACCCGGCAATGTTACTAGGTCCCCAACCCGTGATAAATCCCGGAATCAATCCCGGGACGTGTTTGCGTTCACACAGACGGCGACCCGGCAATTTTTCGGGTCCAATGTGCAATGTGAAAGGGGCTACACACAATGTTCTTCTGTGGCACAATGTACACAATTTTTCAAAATCAGATATTTCAATATTGTGTCTAACATGTACCACAGTATTAACTTCTTATTATTGAACTGTTGTAATCAATATCACATTTGCAGTGTTAAAATAATGCTGGGAAATCACTTCATGTAACCCTAGAAGAAAAAAAACTTTTTTGAATTACTCTTGCAAAATTTCATATTCCCAACGCAGTAAAATTCCTCATCAAAGCCTTATATATTGTTTTTGAAAAAGAGGTTCACAGTAGATCCCAAACTAGGTCATCTTCCCAGAATCTTAAAGCTTTTAAAACACATTAATTTATCAATTAATTTATTTAATATTTTAATTTATTTTGTTAAAGCTTTTTGTAATGATTTATTTCCAGTTGTCCTATCAATGGTGCTTTGGACTGTTATTTCACCTTCTTTGCACCTAATGTTGATCTATCTGTATATTGGATCATATTGGGTACCGGAGAGGTTGGCATTAATAAAAAACACATATATTCTGGGTAGATAATCTTTGCAGTAGTTTCTTTACAATATATTAACATTCTGTTGCACTTTTACTTAACTGTGTATATTGTAATATTTACGCGCTTTTAATGTAGCACTGTATAATATGGGCTATTACTGAATACTGTTTTTATAATGTACTACAATACTGAGGTGTGCGATAATTGCAACTATTTCAATAACGTAGTATAAAACAGCATAAAACCCTAACTATTTTAACCATGAACATAAATAGGAATCTTATAGCTAGTTGCACTTAGTGTAAAATTAGCCACTGACTTCTTTATTTTTTAAATCTTTACTCTGCCAGGGTACGTGTTTATTTACTTTATTACATAGAATTTGGGGGACCATTTTGTCTTTTGCTTTGGGCAACTTCGGCATGCCGAAATATTTAAGCCAATAAAGTAGTTTTACGTTCAATTGCTCATCTGTTATATTAAGTTCAGTGTCTGCATCCCAGTTTATGCGGTGCCTCCAAAAAACAAACTGAGTACCAGTGATATTTTTAATTTATTTCAAAGAAACAAAAACAGAAAATATAATTGTATATATACCCAATATTAGATTAGAATATAGACATGACACAAGCAAAAACAATCTTACTCATTCCTGAAATTCACCTCCATCACTGATAAAACAATCAACCGAGCAGGTAAGCCCTCAAATTCTTTGAATGAGTACAACCCACACAGGGACTCCCCCCGCCATCCCCACATACCCAGGTGGACAGTCTA
>NC_056598.1:7817725-7830169 GCF_018340385.1 Cyprinus carpio
TGCCTTTTTTTTTGAGTAATAATTTACCTTTCAATTTTAAACATTTTAAAAGAAAATAAATTCTGTATTTATTTGCCACCCTGTGTCATTCTAATCCTGTATGACCTTGTTTTTAAAAAAAAAAAATTTAAAGTACATTTATAACACAAACTTTTTTATTACCTTCATTTGTACAGGGAAAATGGGTTATGCTTCTGCACAGTTACAGTAGTTGAGGGGGGTGAAAGCCGATTGACATCTTCCCTTTCAGTCACATAAACAATTTTTTTTTTTCCTAAAATATATTTTTTCTTCTTTTGAAAGCATATAGAATGCTATACAATTTTTTATTTTTTTTTATTGGAGTAAATGGGAATGCAAAAAAAATATTGTTGTAGATTCTTTATCCGTTAACCATAAGCTTTTGAGGGCCTGTCCACAGGGAAAAGTAATAATCCATAGAAGATATTAGTTTGGTTCAGGGGGATTTTGTTTTGTCCAATAATGGAAAATTCACTGGGAAAAGAAACGTTGGTTAATGCATTCTTCGAAATATCTACTTTAGGGTCCACAGAAGAAAAAAAAGGGTTTCTAAGTTGGAATGATTGAGGATTAGTAAAGGAGACAGATTTCATTTTTGGGTGGGGGTATCCAAAATGAAAAAAAAAAAATTGGCAATTTGAAAATTAAAAAATAAAGTGCTTCAGAAGGTTTTGGGGGGCCAAAAGGATAGCAATGATCTTTTCCCAAAAAACAGAGACTGTCAGATGATTGTTCTTTCAACCTTGGGCTCTATCCTGTTTTGGGTTCCCGCTCTGCTTAAACTTGGCGTTTGGCCTTTCCCCTCCTCCTCTTTCTGCCCCCCCCCCCCCCCCCCCCAACCAAAACAGGGGGCCTCCCAAACCCATAAGAGATTCAATAAAGAATATAATGCAAAAAACTATGTAAATTGGGTTTTTTAAAAGATGACTGGATGCAATTATAAAAACGATGTGCAATTGCACTATTTATATTACCTGTTCGTACAACAGATAAGGCCTAGATATTTATATATTAAGCTAGATATTTCCAATTATTAAGCAAACATGTAAGTGTGACTATTTAGAAGTGTATAGTAGACAATATGTTGAAACTTGATGTAAAGCTGATATTGATAAACCTAACTATACAAATTTTTCATAGAAAAAATGACATAAATACATACCAAAATTGGTACGTTTTTATAAAAAAGGCAATGATAAAAAGTTATATAGTAAAAAAAAAATTTTCTATTTGAATGTTTTTAAATGTAATTTATTTCTGTGATGTAAAGCTGAATTTTTAAGCCTCCAGTACTCCAGTCTTCTGTCACATGATCCTTCAGAAATCATTCCAATATGCTGATGTCAAAAACATTTCAATGTTTACTCAATATATTTTTGTGGTAAATCTTAATATTGTTGAATCAAATTAATGAATCCTTGCTGATTAAAAGTATTGATTGAAAAAAAAAAAATCTCCCAAGCCTTTGGTAGTAATGAAATTTCATTGGTTTTCTATAAACTAAAAAAGACTATGCCAATTTATCTGCAAAAACTGATGACAAGAACAAAAGTCAAAAAAGACCAACCAACTCAGCAAAACAAAGTTAACTTGTAAATAATAGATTCACCACAGCAGGGCAAGACATGTGGAGGCACACAAACACATTCCAGAGCATCTGAGAAAAATATCAGTTGACAAATCTGTCCAACCGCTGGAAGAAGTCCTGTTCACTGGATTAAACAGAGCATCCTAGCAGGAACAGGAATAATTCATGGGTTGGTCACAGTCCTGGGGAGGCCACACCATGCCTCAACACACTTACAAAAACTACAGAGGGAATGTCACTTTGCAAAAGTCCTGGCCACCCTCCTCATGCATGCCTCTAGTAGTACACAGAGGACATCACATTCAGATCTCCCAAGCAAAGTCTGGAATGCGATATGCGACAATAATCTGGCTTTGTGTGATTTGTGCTACATATTGAAACCCGCAGACACAGATCAATTCTGTGTGGTCTGGCTCGCGCCACCCGCTGAAACACAAAACTCTACATCATCAGAACAGACACAGAAGAATGTACTAACAAGTCCCAATAGTCAAGGAGCAAACTCAGCAAGGACTGCTCTGAAAGCCTGTGTGCAATGCCAGAAAGGGCCTTGTTAAAAGCACAAGCTGTCCCGCCCCCCCCAAACACACACAGAAAAAAAGAAAAACACTGTTACACGTGTGTGGACGAAGGGCCACAAAAACTTTCAAAGGTCTTTCTAGTAAATACCACATTCTAGACCCGATTAGTAAAACACTTTATAATAAGAAATCATTAACAAAAATGAATTACAATGTGATTAAATGGTTCTTAAGTCATAGGATCATGGCTTCTAGAAATCTACAGATCCATTTTTAAAAGATGTTCTACAATTTTTAAAAGTTTTTGTATGTAAAACATTTTTGCTGCTATGTGATATGGGTATGTTTGGTGGGGTTTTAAAGGTTTAATTTTTTATGTGATGTTTAAAGTGGTTTAAGTGTAGAGTGAACCACGGTTTAATTTGTAGCATTAGCCAAAAAAATACATTGTGGAGTCAAAAATGATAAGCTTTTTTTCTTTTATGCCAAAAATCATTAGGATATTAAGAAAAGATTATGTTCCATGAAGAAATTTTGTAAATTTCCTACCATAAATATATCAAAACTTAATTTTTGATCCAGTAATATGCATTGCTAAGACCTTAATTTGGACAACATTGAAAGGCGATTTTCTCAATATTTTAATTTTTCGAAGTAAATTTTAGATTTTCAGATAGTTGCATCTCAGACAAATATTGTCATATCCTAACAAACCATACATCAATGGAAAGTTTATTTATTCAGCTTTCAAATTTATATATCTCAATTTCAAAATAATTACCCTTTGTGGTCAGGGTCACATTTTTTTTTAAAAAGTGCATGATTGTATGAGCTAAACATTTAACGATTGACATTATAGGTGTGATATTTGTATGTTGTGTGTATTTGTATATGTATATTGTGCCTTTTGTGTCTGTATATGCTATTGAGTGTCTGTTTTTTTTTCAGTGTATATTGTTGTATGTATATGGAAACCATGTTTTTGACTCCTGTGAGTTAATTTGGAGCATATTGCATTTTAGTTTCAAGCAGAGTATGTTAAAACTCTTTACAGTGTTAACATATATGGTGCTGTATGTGTCTCTCTTCCAGCTTTGTACCTTCCCAACAGATTTAGCATCAAAATGATTTCTCTGTCTAAAAAACGTTAAACCAAAGCTGCTCATTTTCTTCGAGTTTATGATTGAAGACTCCTTTGTCACTAATGTATTGTGTTTTGAAATATTCATTTTTGGGATGGTTAGGGCAGCTGGTGCTCTTCACATTGCCCTCTGCTTCATTCAGCTGCTCTGTGGCTCCCGGTCCAGCTGTGACATCAGCCTTCTACTACTTTAAACACACTCGGGCTCGAGTCTAGAAAGCACTGAAGCAAAATATTTGAACTGCATGGCCATTTAGGCATCCACATCACAGGACCACACACAAAAACAAGCTTTCACATAACAGCATAGTGAAGGTCAAGAGATGGTCCATTATTATATAGATATACTGTTGCAGCTTGGCCTAAAAATGATAACAAATATAATCCCAGCATACAATGTTATTTATGTGATGATATTGCATGGTATTTCAAAAGAATTTCATGGCATGTTCCTAAAATAGGGTACACTTTGTTTTTCCAATATATATTAGAGACACACATGTTTTCAGGTTAGATAATTTAATGGACGTGTTTTCTAAACTATTATATTACATAAAGAAGTAACCTAACTAGCAATGCCTGTCTCATTTCAGAGATCTTGACCCCTTGGATTGACCTATTAAATACAGTAAATGCTCATAATTCTGGCAAACCGTTGAGTTTATTGTGCATTGTAGTAAAACTAAAAGTAAGCCAGTGAATCACATTTTAACAAACAAAAGTAAAAAAAAAAAAAAAAAAGAATTTTTTAGCTGTTGCATGAATGCAACCCCTGTTACCACATGTCTTTCCCCATTACAAAATATATAACATTATTGGTGACACTCAGGAAGTGGACATTTTTCTATGCCATAACAAATAATAAATGAATAAAATGACAAACAAAATAACATCTCTAATTTGTCTTAATTATTTGTTGTGGTGCACTCTTTGATAATGGCGGTAGATGGTAACCTTCGGGGAAAAGAATTGTAGAATAAAGTTGTTATTTATTCATTTTTTTTGTCGCGACAGAAAGTATTCTTGTAGCTTCATAAACTTTATGGTGGAACCACTGATGCTACATGGACCATTTTTGTCCAATGTTCTTGCTTACCTTTCTGGGCCTTGAACTTGGCAGGACCCTTGCTGTCTATGGAGGGTCAGAAATTTCTTGGATTTCATCCAAAAGTATCTTAATTTGTGTTCGAAGATGAATGAAGGTCTTTGGAATGACATGAAAGGTGAGGCCAGAATTTCATTCTTGGGTGGACTATCCCTTTCACCACTCAACTCTGTTACTCCAAAGAGAAAAAGCATCCTGGACCTGAATTTGCAACAAAATTTGCAAACCCTGTTATTCCATATGCCATAGTATGCCATAGTTCAATTGTCATTTTATTACATTTTGATCTAATTCATTTTTTATATGGTGCTGCTCCATACTGCTCAACATTCAGTCATGGGCTGCCTGCATAAGGAAGTGATTAACGCCAAATACTGTCGCTTCTAGACAGTAGCCACAAACGTTCTCTCTCCGCGTGCGTTAAGTTGAAGATCGAACGACTTCCAAGGAGCGCGCACGGCCCACTGCGCAGCACTACAGCACTGACTTTTCATATTCTAACTTCCGATCTCCCAACGGGAATATATACACTCACCCTCCCTAGCTGCCTTCAGCGGAAATCATGATGGCTTTTCAGTGTTCCTGTACTGGTACTTGGCACTTTCATAATGTATGAGACCGTCCAGCCAGAATCTGCAAACAAATGAAGCCTGGTTTATTATTAATCGATAGCCTAATACTAATTAAATGCTGGACATAGCAGAAGAGATGATAGCCTACTGCAGATCAATAAAACATGCACCGGAACCAACTTGATCGGAACGTTTGTCTTCAGCTCACAAGGTACAATGTGAAACCAGTTTTGCCACATGTATTTCTTTCAGCGCTGCATGTCTTCGAGCAAAAAATGACACAGTAAATATCATTCCTATCTTCCACAGTGACAGATAATCAAATCCCTCCGTGCGGCTGATGCTGATAGCGACAATCAGTCTGTGACAATAAACCCATTGAGCAGAGCTAGTTTGATTCATTTGCGTTACTGTCTATCACCACCGTGCGTATTTTAGATAGAAAATATACCTATGAACTTACGGGGGTCAGAGATCGAGAAGGTAACTTTGGACTTATATCACCAATGACTTTCTAATCAGTTCAGGACAGCATTGTCATATGCCAGTCACCGGATCTCTGCAAATGTTCGTTCCAATCCGCCTTCTGGCATACTAACTGACCCTGCAAGGCTCGTCTATCTGCACGCAGCGCTCACACACCTCGCTTGACGACTCTCGTGACGCGCACCTCCAACGCATCACGCCATCTGCGTTTCACAGTAGCGCGGTCACGCCCATTTCTGCGCTTCAAGTAAGTGCGCCGTTTCTACCGGCGGTGCGCGGTACATTAACGTGCGAGGATACAGTCTAAAATTTAGTAAATCCTACTTCGGTTGTCCTATTTATTCAATATTAATAAGAATGATGGATTCATTATTTTTTTTAAGGTCTAAGTGCATTATGTTATCATTCAATCTGTCCTGCTATGTTACCTATGGTGGTATCCTGCTTATGTGGAGATCATCTAAATTATATAAAAATATTTAAAAAAGGATTTTTATATAAAACGGAAACTGCCTATGTCATTGTTGCATTCGTTAATAATTGCTATGCCAAAATCAGAGGAAAAAAAAAATATAATTAAATCATCAATCGTCAAATCATGACAGAATCTTTGTCCTAAACACGTCAATTGAAAAATTAATAAAAATTAAAATCAAATTGTTTCTTGTTCTACATGTCCCCCATGTACCACCGCTAGTGATTGTCATATCATTTTACTGTATCATTCTTTAATAATTGCATGCAAAAATCATGAAAAAATGCCATCTCTTTCACTATACAGTCAGATTTAAAAAATCATATAAAATTTAAATCAAATTGTTTTCTGCAAACTCCACCAGACTCTTGTTCTGCATGTGCCCATGTATCACTGTGGTTATTGTCATATCATTTTACTGTATCATTCTTTAATAATTGCATGCCAAATTCATGAAAAATGCTATCTTTTTCACCATACAGTCAGATTTGAAACTTCATAAAAAATTAAAATCAAATTGTTTTCTGCAAACTCCACCAGACTCTTGTTGTACATGTCCCCATGTATCACCGTGGTGATTCTCATATCATTTTACTGTATCATTCTTTAATAATTGCATGCCAAAATCATGAAAAATGCTATCTTTTTCACCATACAGTCAGATTTGAAACTTCATAATAAATTTAAATCAAATTGTTTTCTGCAATCTCCACAAGACTCTTGTTCTGCATGTGCCCATGTATCACTGTGGTTATTGTCATATCATTTTTACTGTATCATTCTTTAATAATTGCATGCCAAATTCATGAAAAATATGCTATCTTTTCACCATACAGTCAGATTTGAAACTTCATAAAAAAATAAAATCAAATTGTTTTCTGCAAACTCCACCAGACTCTTGCTTTTGTCAAACATGTCCCCATAATATCACATGTGGTTGATTTTTCTTTATCATTTTAATACTGTATCTACTTTAATAATTGCATGCCAAAATCATGAACAATGCTATCTTTTTCACTATACAGTCAGATTTGAAACTTCATAAATAATTTAAATCAAATTGTTTTCTGCAATCTCCACCAAACTCTTGTCCTACATGTCGCCACGTACCACTGTGGTGATTTTCATATCATTTTACTGTATCATTCTTTAATAATTGCATGCCAAATTCATGAAAAATGTGATCTTTTTCACCATACAGTCAGATTTGAAAATTCATAAAAAATTAAAATCAAATTGTTTTCTGCAACCCACCAGACTCTGTTGTAATATGTCCCTATGTATCACCGGTGATTCTCATATCATTTACTATAGAATTCTTACTAATGCATGCAAAATCATGAAAAATGCTCTTTTTACTATATACAGTAAGATTGGAACCATTCCTAAATAATTTTAATCAAATGGTTTTCTGCATCTCCACCAGACTCTGTTCTACCTGTCCCCCAATGTTACCACTGTGTTGATTGTGTAAATATATTTACTGTATCATTCCTTTAATAATTGCATGCAAAAATTCATGAAAAAATGCTGCATTCTTTTCACGAGTACAAGTTCAGCATTGGAAAAATCATTATAAAAATTTTAAAAGCATTGGTTTTCATGCAAACTCCACCCGGCCTCTTGTTGTACATGTCCCCATGTTATCACTGGGGTGATTGGTCTTATCATGTTACTGTCTCAGTTCGTTAATAATTGCATGACAAAATAAGTGTGACAATTGCGATCTTTTTCACCCATACAGTCAGATTGTGAAACCTTCATGAAAAACTTCAAATCAAATGTTTTTCCGCAAACTCCACAAGACTCTGGGTCTTACATGTCCCCATGTACCACTGTGGTGATTGTGCATATCATTTTGACTGTATAATTCTTTAATAACCTGCAGGCCAAAATCATGAAAAAAAGCCTAATTTTTTTCAACATATACAGTTAAATTTGACACCCATTAAAAAATTTAACTCATCAATTGTTGTCAGCAAACTAAACCCGACTCTGGTTCTTACGGTGCCCCATGTACCACGTGGGTTGATTTGTCATATCATTTTACTGTATACTGCTAATCACTGATGCAAAAAAAATAAAAACACAAATCATGAAAAAGGCTGTATAATTTTTAAATATACAGTAAGATTGGAACTTCAGTAAATAATTGAATCAAAGGTTTTCTGCAATCTCACAAAGAAACTTTGTCTACATGACACCAAGTACCATGTGGTTATTTTCATATCATTTTACTGATCATTCTTTAATATCGCAGTCAAATAAATCATGGAAAAATGATATCTGTTCACTACTTATGCAGATTTGAAAATTCATAAAAAATTTAAATCAAATTGTATTCTGCAATATCCACCAGACTCTTATTATACATGTGCCCATGTACCACTGTGGGGATTTTTATATAATTTTACGGTATCATACTTTAATAATCGCGTGTCAAAATCATGACCAATGCTATTTTCATTGCTTATATAGACATATTTAAAAAATTCATAAAAAAGAAAATCAAATATTTTCCTGCAAACTTCACTAGATTATTGTTTTACATATCCCCAGATACCACTGTTGTGATTGTCATCTTACTTTACTGTTTCATTCTTAAATAACCACACGCCAAATTCATGACCAATAATATTATCCTCGCTATACTGGCATACAAACTAACCTGTAGACTCTTATATACTTTTGGCTGGCCTTGTGATAACCATGACGTTTGGATATTGACTGTGTATTTGACATTATGTTTGGCTTAGTGAAGGTTTTGCTAATTCTCATCCTGCCTTGTGTGTGCGGTTTCTTGGTCTTGACACATAACATTAACATGTCATGACTTACAGGTGAATGTTTACAAAGATTTATATGTTAATTTGAGTAAACATTTATGTAGCCTATTCCAATATAACGTTGTATCTGGTCTTCCAGATACAACTTTCAGTGTTGTGATGTACTATAAATTGTCCATATAACTGTACTTTTCCATTATCACTAATCTTATATTATTGTCATGATCCAACAGAATTACCACTGTCACAAAGGTATTATTGTTAAAAGTGGTTGTAATACTAATTTGTATATTGTGGCACATATCTTCATTAGGGTGACTTGAATTTCTCAACAATTCAACAAGTCAATCCAGTATTCAATCCAAAATGTTTTATGGCATCATTCCCATTTCAGAAGGATTTTCTATATATTTTTCAGTGTTATTGTAATGAATATCTACCAATTGTGACTTTTTTTAAAAGTAATGAAAATTTATTGAACAAATTAAGTTTGAGCGTCAACATGAATGTGGACCTGAACGTAGCAGGATAGTTACAGCTGTGCAAGCAAGGATTCTCACAACACGTTATGGTACAAAAAAGTCAAGTCAAGGGAAACATATATACAAAGCATATAGAAGTACCAGTAAAAAAAAAAAAAAAATAATAATAAAAATTTATATTTATATATATATATTAGAATAAACACCTATTCAGCATCTTTTCAAGATCACAGGATTCAGAGAATATATGTGTGTGTGTGTGTGTGTGTGTGTGTGTGTGTGTGTGTGTGTATACACATTGGTGGCCAAAATGATTACAACAGGAGGTTTCACCAGCTAAAATGGCTTTATGTCAATTATTTCTATCTGTAGCTATAGTGTGTCAATGGGAAATATCAGTATACATTTTTCAAACATTTATTTTGCCATTTTTGCCAGTTGTAATAATCCAGCTGCTGTCAGACCAAACTCTCACTGGATTATTACAATTAATGGATAAATGAATCCTTGTAAATGTAAACTGATATTTCCTACTTTACACACTACAGCAAAAAGATAGAAATAACTGACTAAAAAACCATTTTTTGCTGCTGTATATTTGTTTTTTAACAATGTTAGACACACCTTATTTATATATATCTATGTGTGTGTATGTTGTGTGTGTGTGTGCTGTGTTTTAATAAAGGATAACAAGAAAATTAAGGGAACTTTGTTTACTTTGAAATAGGTTAAATCCCAAACAATGCCCTACAAAACTAACTTTAAATATTAGTGCAGTTTCTTTACAAAGGTACACTCTTTGCTGTTCAGTGGTGTCCAACGCTTTGTGTGGGACAAGACACACAATTTGGGTGGTACCAGTTATTGCAGTTGCTGCACTGCACATCGACCTCTTCGGCTTGTGTTGAGGATCAGCGGAGAGATGCAGTGAACCGCCACCGGAGTTTTTGGCCAATGTCAGGCTTTGCTTGCAGACATTGGTATGTGACAACAACTGTGAGCCTTTCTGGTTCGTTAAAAACGCTCCTATACAGTGTGCAGTAGCATGTGTTCTTTTCCTGAAAACTTGCACTCCTCTGTTTGACGTGCACTCAAATCACACAAAACAGTTGAAAAGGCAAGTGCAAACAATACACAACTGATCGGATGGACTGATGAATTTGTAACGGAAAGGCATATGCTCCTGACAATTGGTTGTGATTGATGGAGAAATCAAACCACGACATTTTTTGCTCTGAATCTGCTTCGTGGTCGATGGTAGTGGTTCAAGCTGTCCTAATAATGACCATGACCATCATTAGGTTTCTCCGAAAAGAAAAACTGTGTTGCTGGCTTGGTGATCCAGGTTGTTGACCATTTTATTTCATAAAGACTTCGCACAAAATTCGGTGTCTGTGGGTGTAACCAACCACACTCTCTACCTGTAGAAAGAGAAGAATCTAGATACAGGTAGGCATGACTGACTGAAACCAATTTATATAAGGGAACTTCTGAACGCAATGTTTTGAAAACTAAGATAGCATCCCCCCCCACCGTTCAAATACGTCGCTAGCTGATAGACCAAGGTTTGTAAGGTCGTAGGTATTTGCTTAATCATTTCTTCGTTGGCTTGAGTAATGCTTCCCTTATCAATCAACTTAGTGGCTATTGAATCAATTCCTGTCCTTTGGGGAATTATGTCTCCAAAGAGCGTCCATGGGACTGTTTGCCATTGGCCTCTTTGTGTGTTTGTCTCAGCCTTTCTATGAGGATAACACCATAAATAAAGAAACATTTATTTTAATGTAAATTATTTGACCAGTCAATAGGCATCGTTCACCTTCCCATTGTTGATATTCAGTCCTTTGACAACAGCATTATTTTTGTTAGGTGTCATTTTACTCAAAGACTTTATGGCTGTGTTAAATTATCCGGTTACGTGATCCTTTGGATAAATCGTTATGAATGCGGTCTTTTTTGTCGCCATAATATACTTTGGTTACATTTATAAAGTGAATAAGCAGGGTAACGTCCTTAAAAGGGCTTGACGTCATTGTAAAAGGCTTTTAATATGTATGTACAGATATACACATTGACTAGAATGAATTACTCAAGTGTTTATGACCATCTTGATAAGAAGACATTATAAATTATTTGGATCAATATTCTAAAATGCAGCTCAAGGCTAAACCAATTAGTACTGTATTTAAAGTGTAACCACAATCTAGGCAAAAGGAAACCTCTCTACTAACCGAGACATCGTACTTAAAACCATCAAATGCTTACAATGACTTAAAGTTAGTAACGAGTGTTTATCCATGCTCTTCACTTTAGAATATAGATCCAAATAAAAAGTAGTCTTTCCAAGATCTGGAGTAACACCTTGACGAAGTATTACTACTGAATAATTAAATTCAAAAACCTCAAAAGTTACAATGATTTTAAGTGATACTATTCTTTCAATTAAGTAATACACATCCAAAAAACTTATAAAAATAATCTGAAATTTATTCTGAATAATTTGAATAAATAATTCAGTCACTTAATAGTGGGGGTTACCATGACTTCACTTAGAATAAATATACATATGCATTATTTTCCCTTGGGGGGAAAGTCGTGGACTGCCTGAGGGTTTTAGAGCGGATTGAACTCTTAATCAAAAGGTTTGCGGGGAGTTGAGTCTCGGGGGCCGCCGGAGGGGAAGGAAGGAGGGAATTGTGGGTTTGGGATGGGGTGTTAAATGCAGAGCACGAATTCAGCCAATACCACGACTGAGGCGCCCTTGAGTAAGACACTGAACCCCCAACTTTTCCCCCCGGGCACCGCAGCATAAATGATGCCCACTGCTCCGGGTGTTAAATGCAGAGCACGAATTCAGAGTATGGGTCACCACACTTGGCTCTATGTCACTTCACTTAATTATGAACCTGTATACGGCATTTCTTAGTAGTTCTTGGGTATGTGTGAAAAAAATAGTAGATAATGATTAGCTGATAGTGTACCACCAGTTTCAACTGAGCGCTATTAATTACTGAATCATTAGTCAGAGTTTCTTGGTAGTTAAAAGGAGTTACTACAATGTTAAAAGTGAATTGGTCATATGTTCCTGTGTAGTTATTCTAAAGTGTTACACATATTTTTAATTTGTCAACTATTGTGATTGTAAGAGCACATAATAAAGAGAGCACAGTCAAGTTCACCTTCAAAACATATTTTTCTTGGCTGTCTGTCGTTGGGTCCTCTGCTGCCACTGATGGTGGTTGTCTGTGAGTAGAAGGAGTGCTTGTT
>NC_056598.1:7832066-7870152 GCF_018340385.1 Cyprinus carpio
CTAATTTGTATATTGTGGCACATATCTTCATTAGGGTGACTTGAATTTCTCAACAATTCAACAAGTCAATCCAGTATTCAATCCAAAATGTTTTATGGCATCATTCCCATTTCAGAAGGATTTTCTATATATTTTTCAGTGTTATTGTAATGAATATCTACCAATTGTGACTTTTTTTAAAAGTAATGAAAATTTATTGAACAAATTAAGTTTGAACGTCAACATGAATGTGGACCTGAACGTAGCAGGATAGTTACAGCTGTGCAAGCAAGGATTCTCACAACACGTTATGGTACAAAAAAGTCAAGTGGAAACATATATACAAAAGCATATAGAAGTACCAGTAAAAAAAAAAAATAATAATAAAAATTTATATTTATATATATATATTAGAATAAACACCTATTCAGCATCTTTTCAAGATCACAGGATTCAGAGAATATATGTGTGTGTGTGTGTGTGTGTGTGTGTGTGTGTGTGTGTGTATACACATTGGTGGCCAAAATGATTACAACAGGAGTTTTCACCAGCTAAAAATGGCTTTATGTCAATTATTTCTATCTGTAGCTATAGTGTGTCAATGGGAAATATCAGTATACATTTTTCAAACATTTATTTTGCCATTTTGCCAGTTGTAATAATCCAGCTGCTGTCAGACCAAACTCTCACTGGATTATTACAATTAATGGATAAATGAATCCTTGTAAATGTAAACTGATATTTCCTACTTGCACACTACAGCAAAAGATAGAAATAACTGACTAAAAACCATTTTTTGCTGCTGTAAATATTTGTTTCTAACAATTTTAGACACCACCTTATTTATATATATATATGTGTGTGTATGTTTGTGTGTGTGTGTGTGTGTAAAGATAACAAGAAATTAAGGAACTTTGTTTACTTTGAATAGGTTAAACTCCAAACAAGCCCTACAAACTAAAATTTAAATTTTAGTGCAGTTTTTACAGTTCCACTCTTCTGCAGTGGTGTCCAACGCTTTGTGTGGGACAGACACACAATTGGGGTGGTTGCACCATCACCTCTTCATTGGACAGTACAGTCAAATTCACCTCCAAAACATCTTTTTCTTGGCTGTCTGTCGTTGGGTCTTCTGCTGCCACTGATGGTGGTTGTCTGTGAGTAGAAGGAGTGCTTGTTGACCCTGGGGCAACAGACACCTGTTTTTTTCAGGAAACACATTAGAATCTATAAATATCTTTGAAAATGTGGTATTAGTTCATCAATGTATCCAAAAAGTTGTAGAAAATGGTTTTATTACATCTCAGACCAAAATGCATTTTGACATTAAGGTGTAAGAGCACATAAAAAAGACAGTACAGTCAAGTTCACCTCCAAAACATCTTTTTCTTGGCTGTCTGTCGTTGGGTCTTCTGCTGCCACTGATGGTGGTTGTCTGTGAGTAGAAGGTGTGCTTGTGGACCCTGGGGCAGCAGACACCTGCTTTTTTTCAGGAAAACACATTAGAATCTACAAATATCTTTGAAATTTTTGTGTTCTTGGTTAAGTAATGCATTCAAATGTGCTTCATGTTACCGTTGTTCTTTTGAAATTGAATGGCTTGTTGATGGAGGTAACATACACTCCTCTCCTACTTTGCTTTCGTTGCCTCCACTTCTCCTTCAGGATGCGTTTCTACTAAATAAAAAAAAAAATAGTACTTCTACTATATATATTTACAACAAAATAAGTGTGGTAAAGACATTCTTTAACATTTGTATTTAACAAAAATTCTTAAAAAATTCTTTATATATTCAAATCAACTTAAAAAAGACTACTAACTAATATGCCAAATTCTACTTGACAAATTAGCCAAATAAAGTGATATAAAGAAAGACTTAAAAAATCTAGTTGTTAGTAGGTCTACCTTAAAAAGTTACAGATACTTTTTAAAAGCTTTGTTTGGAATTTCTCGGCCAAAATGTCATGGTAATGAGCTATTCAGTGTTTGTGTTGTGTTTGTTGTTGTTGTTGTTTTCATACAACAAGGTAGTGAAGACAGTTGGACAGCTGCAGAGATGAAAAATGCATTCTTAGGCCTGTTTTACAAGATGAGTAGTTTCTTGTGATACTGTATTTTGTGATATTAACATTTGTGTGAAGCATAGCACTTACCAAGACACATTGAAATACAATATAATGTTGACTGTTTTACCTTTCTCTTAGTGATACGTTCCGCATCCTTAAATTCCCTTAGAAGTGCATTGTGTGTGTCTCTGTAGGCCCTTATAAAGTCATCAAGTCTGGTCAGTCGTTTTCCTTTAAAGCGAATTTTCTTCAAGTCCCACTGACTCTTTTCCATAATTCCCTGTGTCTTGTTGTCCTTTGTGAAATTCTGCAAATAAAATAAAAGTAAGTAATAAGTTGTAACATTTAAACATTAGATTGCATGTATTCACCCAAATTTATTTCACAACACCACTGGCTTTGTTTTTTCTTTGAAATCTTAGACAATTTAGTTGGGAGGGAAAAGCCTTGGTATGGGGGTCCTCACCATTTCTCCGCAGGTCTCCTGAAGATTACCAGTATAACACAGTAGTTTTACCTCTTGTATGGGTCATGGTTTAAGGAAATATGTGGTCTGCATCCATCAACTCTACATCATATCTGCTACAGTACTTCGAACACAAGCTATTGTACAAAGTTGAAAAATTTGCTCCTGGATGTGACAAGCAGAGGAAAAAGTTATGAAACCAAAAACTGACCATATCAAAGACCCTTGCATCATTTAATATATGTGCCTAACAAATGTAATTTGTATGTAATTATATAGATTTTGGATATTGGTTGGGGAGCAAGCATTTGATCAGATGACTGACCCAATGGACATTATTTGTCCATGTCTAAGCAATGGGCCAAATGTACTACTGACATCTGATATACATACTATTCGGTCAAGTACAACTCTACACCTAAATTATTGTGAATAACCAAATATACGTTTAAGCTATCTTTTTTATCATAAAAAGTGTAACTGACCCAGCATCATGCTTGTCCAGAGAGCTGCATGAGGCAAAAAGTAGTCAGCCAATGATGAGATGAATGTCTCGCTGTAGTACACATTAGGATCCCCTGTTTGGTCCCGAGAGGTTGCCAGTGAATATGACCTCCATGAAATGTTTGTGAAAAGGTGTTTGACTTCATAAATAAGAAATTTAACATGATGTTTTAAATTTATTCTAATAATCTAAACAAAAAAACAAAATACAAAGACATATTTAATCTTACAAGGTCCTCAGGAACAATATTGCTGTCATCAACAGCGGATTCCCCAATGTTGGTTAATAAAGTCTGGATGTTGTTAAAGTGCTTTTCAACATTGTCAGAGCTGCATGGGCTTCAGGAGCTGCAAAGGGTCGTGAGAACGACGACAGTGCAAGCTGAGGAGGCATTTCAGTCAAACTCAACAATGGAAAACTGCTGTGGTTCAAAAGTCCCAAAAACATGCATGGCCAGCTTGTAGTTCTTGGGTACACTGAGACAGAAATAACAATAAAATCATTGGTCAGTAAATACTCATTATTAATTTTGTTACCAACAAATATGATTATCGGCTTTATGAAACAAAATAAAGTTATTTACTGCTTGTTTGCACAGGGATTTAGCATTTTTCATTAGGTGGCTAGGACACCGGTTGATGATAGGAAAACTGCAAGTCTTTCAGCCCGTGCCGTTCCCTGTCCATATTTGATAATAACTTGGAGGCAGGCATTGAGGTTGGTTTGGCAAAAGCAACCGGGAGATGGCCTGCATGAGGACCATCGAGTCCATCGCATATAAGCATCAGTGGTCTGATGTTTTTGGTTGGTCCATATTGCATTGGCATGAGATCTGTCTGGAAAGCACTGAGAAAATACAGAACAGATGAGGTCAGTTGTGTGTTCCGAAGGTCCCACATACGTAGCTGCTGGAAAAGGGGAGGAACCCTTATTTGGGGTTTCTGGACCACCAGTTCGTATACGTAAAAAGTGACCCTGTGCTGTGGTGACTTTTCTTCACAATGCTTCCTGTTGCATCAAGATATATTATGTTACATCCCATGTCTTTTGGTTGGAATAGGTCACTTGCTTTTCTTTGGACCAAAGCAGCACACCCTTTGGATTGAAGGATTCACATTCTGGATAACCTCAGTCGGTTCATCTTTTATTTCTTCTACCATCATCGGGAGACCGAGAAGGTTTCATTCTTATGTTTCCTTTCCCCTCATTCTTTGTCTCCATGAAATGGATTTTGAGAAACACCTTGGCGATGGTGCCTTCAATCTCGACAGCCAGATTCCAAACACGTGATTGCTTCGGGTTTCCCTGTCTTAAGGATTAGAGGGCCCTTGGTTAGTGTGGTTTGCAAATTGCTGACTTATAACCTTTTTGGTCCTCACTCTTACAGGTCGTCTTTGCAGCTATGTTTGTACTGTGCACTAAAATGTCACCTTTGAAGGACACTTGTGCTTTAAAGTGAGTTCTCATTGTGAAAACAACATCAACTTCTACTGGGCAGTCAGTGAACAAAGCAGTAGCCACAGCAGTTAAAAACATAGTGCTGATTCCCTGGTTGATCCTTGTTTTTAACCCTGTGTCCCTGTAAAAAGCAAAACTGCAATGTAGGATGGATGTGGGCGGATAGCCTGAAGAGAGATAATGTTTGTCACAACTGGCAATCCCTTGAAGTGATCCTTTTTTTTTGTTTTTTTCCTTAGTTTTTTCCAGGCTGCTCGAGGAATAAAAAAAAAGGAAGGTGGAGCAGGAACCCTCAGTGTGAAAAATTCATCTTCTTTGTCTATAATGACATCATCGTCACTAACACTCCAACTGTCAAATTAATAATAGAAAGACAAATATTTTATTATTTTATATAATATAATTTCATTTGTGTTTCAAAAACATTATAAATTTATAAAAAATAAAATATCATTAAATTTTCACAAGTTAACATGTAAGTAATATGATAAATTCTAGTAAAAAGAGTGTAAATGTTGTACAAGTTAACATGTAAGTACATATGAGAATCATCCCTTACATCTTTCTCCTGCAGGTCAATTTTCATTTCCTTTGTAGTGTTCACTGTTACCGTTTTCTTTTCTTTTATTAAGTCATCCTCCCTCATATGTTCATTTTCGTCTTCCTTTTGAAATGTTGTCATTTCTTGTGTAACTTCTTCCTCATTTACAGCATCAATCTCTGGTGCATCTTCCTCTCCATCTTGCTCTCGTATTGCTGTCTTTACCTTCTTTGGGCCAGCTTTCTTAACATCCATCTGTCCAAAATCGTTATGTTTTTCAGATTCTATCTTTCCCTCTTCTGCCTTTAAATCATCCTCATCTTGTATGATCTTTTCTTTTTTCTTAGTGTGTTCTTTTTCATTTTCTTTTTGAGAATCACTCATGTCTTGTGTAACTTCTTTTAAATTGTGCAACTTTCACGCTCTGGTGCATCTTCCTGCAAATCTTCCTCGTTTTGGACCTTTTTTGGGGATGTATTTGGTAAAGTATGCCCTTTTTAACTGATATCTATTTGGGGATGTATTTGGTAAACCCAAAAATGTGCAGAGTTCTGCCCAGAACTTGTGGTCTTGCAGAAGGCATTCCCCTGTTTTCTGCTCATATGATGACTTCTGAAGCTCTTGGATGTGTTTTGAAAATGTCCTCAAAGGATAAATATGTTTTTCTGGGACTGTAAAACCAACATTATATTTTATTTTATTTTTTAGTTTTGGTTTATTTTTGATTTAGAAGTGTGTTTTATATACATACGTTCTACTACACAGGAGTAATTACATTTAAAGCTTACAATTTAATGTAATGTACATTTTTTTTAAAAAAAATTTAAAATAAAAGCTTTATACTACAGTCCTTACCTTTCCAAATGTTTTGAAGACAATTCTATAAAATTGAAATAAAACACGCAATCAATGTTTTTGTTCACTACCTACTGTACCACCGTGGGTTAATAATCGCACTGATTTCATATAACCCAACTGCATACATACCAGTTGTACAAGTTGCTATACTCCAAAAAACACATAAAAAAATAATCAGCATAGGACAATATTACTTGAATGTAATTCTAAGTATAATCTGTAGATATAATTTTCATGACACAAATACAAATAATCATATTCATTAATAAAGAAGCAGTAAACGTTAATCAGTAAACACAGTCACATATATTTGAAAAAAGCAAAAACGAACTCACCCATTTTTTCGTCCCTTTGACATTTTCATTTTATGACCAAGTCAGTTTTGCTCAATAACAATTAGGCCATAGTTTTAACACTTATATATTCAATAACATTTTAACGTAAAAAGAAAATTTTCCAAACGAACGGTATTCGTATCTCAAAAGACAGAGTGAAAAATAAGGCGCAGTCGTCGTCGTTTAAATGTTTTAACTTAAACCGTTTCTCAATTGAACAAAGTTAGATAATTGCTCTGCTCTAGCGCAAAGCCATGTGATTAGGTCATGTATTGCACTTGATGAAGTGAATGATCACAGTGTGTTTGTACACCCTACTAAGTGAATGTTTTGCACATGCATATTAACAGATGGATGATTAAGACTGGCTAATTTAGAAATTGCATTTACTTATTAAGATTAACTAGCAAAATATAATAAAGGCTATAAGGTTCAAGGATAGGCTGCATATTGAATAACAACACCAGTCTAATTATTTATTCCAGCACAAAACAAGGAAATGTAATATATATATATATATATATATATATATATATGATATATATATCTATATATATTATATATATATAGACACACACACACACACACACACACACACATATTATATATGTGGATTACTAAAAAAATAAACATCATACAAAAAAAAAAATTAAATAAATAAAAAATAAGTTATCAAAAAGGAGAAATAAAAGTCCATACAACAAAGTTTCACTTGAACGCCTGACAGCTGAGAAAATTGAAGACATTTGAGTATTTTTTTGTTTATGAATGTTTTTATTGGTTCAGGGCATGTCATAGAAAATTACTGCAGTAATGCAACATTGAGGATATGTCAAAAGTGACCGGAATCCTTGTATGTTTTAGATAATTGAAGACATTGATGAATTACTATTTTTTTTGGCAAAGTTACATTTTTGTTTACTTTCACATAACAGGAGTTCATAAAATGTAGCAATTAACCAACAACGAAGTCATGACAAGGATTTATGGATGCCTGTTGTTGCTTTGGTAGTTGTCACATCCACTGTTTCTCTGTGCTCTGGGTCAGCTGCTGTCCATGGTTCTGAAGCTCCCGCAGCTTCTCGTCCTCATTCCAACTCAAACTAAGAATGACGTCAGAGCTACTGCCTCCTTGAAAGGGATAGCAAGTTAGATTCCTTAGCCTGATCACTTTCTGGGGATTTTTAATACTGAGATCATATTTTGCATAAATATGCACCGTCATTATTGTGTTTTTGTGCAGCAAAGTCACAAATCAAGAATGTCAAGACTAAAGACACTAAAACACATATAAGAGTAAAAGAGAAATACCAAACTGTTGAGCCAAGCATTAAACATAAAGATAGTCAAGATCTAAACTTTGTGGTTAACCCAAAGCCATGTAAACATATCAAATCTAATATTAATAAAAATAAACAACAACTACATGTAAAATTGACATTTGCACTAGTAACCACATGATTATTTATATCAAAATTATTTGGCTTTCACTAGTAAGAATTGCATTTCTGATATGTGAAATTGGAACTACTAAAAAATAAATTCTTGATAACAACAACTGAATTTTAATGGGAGCCTATGGTGATGTTTAACTACTGAAAATACAATTACAGATATCAAGAATTATATTTTTTACTAGTAACAACTGATTTTGTGATATCAATAATTCATATCTTGCATAAAAGTCAAAACGGCTTTCCATAAATTCCACTACCACAAGGACAGCTAGCAATTAAAAAGCAAATATGGATGACTGGTATTAAATAATATTGGTCATGATTTGGCAAGAAATGATTATTATATTATGAAAAAATTAAAACAAGAATCTGATGAAGTTTGCAGAAGTTTGCAGAAAACAATTTGATTTGCTTTTTTATGATTTTTTAAAAATGTGTCTGTGTAGCAATGAAAATAGTATTGGTCATGAATTTGGTAAGCAATCATTAAAAAAATCATACAGTAAAGTGACATGACAATCACCACATTGGTACCTGGGGAGGTGAAAAACAAGAATCTGGTGGAGTTTGCAGAAAACAATATGATTTCCATTTTTTAATGATTTTTTTTAAATGTGTAAGTATAGCAAAGTAAACTGCATTGGTAAGGATTTGGTAAGCAATTATTAAAAATTGATACAGTACAGTGACATGACAAATACCACAGTTGTACCTTGAGAGATGTAGAACACAAATCGGGTGGAGTTTGCAGAAAACTTTTTGACTACCTTTTTTATGATTTTTTAAAAATGTGACCATATAGCAATGTAAATTGTATTGGACAAGATTTTGTTAAGCAATAATTAAAAATAAATATAGAGTAAAGAAAGATGGCAATCACAACAGTGGTACATGGGCACATTTAGAACAATGTGAAAAGGAGATTTCCAAAATAGCATTTTTCATGAATTTGTAATGCAATTTTTAAAAGATTATGCAGTACAATGATATGAAAATGATCACAGCGGTACGTGGGCACATGGAGAATAAGATTCTCGTGGAGATTGCAGAAAATAATTTGATTTAATTTTTTTATGAATTTTCAAATCTGACTGTATAGTGAAAAGATAGCATTTTTCGTGAATTTGACATGCAATTATTAAAGAATGATACAGTAAAATTATATGAAAATCACCGCAGTGGTACATGGACATATGTAGAACAAGAGTCTTGTGGAGATTGCAGAAAACAATTTGATTTTAATTATTTATGAATTTTCAAATCTGACTATATAGTGAGAAAGATAGCATTTTTCAAGAATTTGGGGTGCAATTATTAAAGAATGATGCAGCAAAATTACATGAAAATCACCACAGTGGTATGTGGGCACATGTAGAACAAGATTCTCATGTAGATTGCAGAAAAATAAAATTATTTAATGTTTTTATGAATTTTCAAATCTGACTGTATTGAAAAAGATAGCATTTTTCATGATTTGGCATGCGATTATTTAAGAATGATACAGTAAAATGATATGACAATCACCACAGTGGTACATGGGCACATGCGGAACAAGAGTCTTGTGGAGATTGCAGAAAACAATTTGATTTTAATTTTTTATGAATTTTCAAATCTGACTGTATAGTGAAAAATATAGCATTTTTCATGAATTTGGCATACAATTATTAAAGAATGATACAGTAAAATGATAAGAAAATCACCACAGTGATATATGGGTATATGTATAACAAGAGTCTGGTGGAGTTTGCAGAAAACAATTTGATTTGAATTTTTTATGAATTTTCAAATCTGACTGTATAGTGAAAAAGATAGCATTTTTCATGAATTTGGCATACAGTTATTTAAAAGAAATGCATACAGTAAAATGATAAGATAAATCACCACAGTGGTACATGGGCCACATGCAGAACAAGAGTCCTGTGGAGATTGCAGAAAACAATTTTGATTAAAATTTGTTATGAATTTCACGCGTAGTGGTACTTATGGTGAAAAGAGGCATTTTTCAGATTTTGTCATCAGGTAAAGAATGATACGTAAAATGGATATCAACACCACGGTGATACATGGGACGTACAACAAGAGTCTGTGGAGTTTGCAGAAAACAATTTGAATTTTACTGTTTAATGAATTTTCAAATGGACTGGTATAGTGAAAAAGATTAGCATTTTCATGATTTGGCATACCATTATTAAAGAATGATACAGTAAAAATGCATAAAAAATCACCACAGGGATATGGGGGAGCATGTCAACAAGAGTACTGTTGGAGTGTGCAGAAAACCATTTGATTTGAATCGGGTTTTAGAAGTGTGGCAAATCTGACTTATAGTGAAAAGAGACAGTTTTCAGGAAGTTGCTTGTACATGACAACCGCCATCGCCCCACACGAAAGCGAGCGCCAGTGTTAAAGGACTATGCTAATCATCACAGGTGGACTCAGTCTCGCGGGACTCGCCCCCTTACAACGTCAAGAGTCGGGGGGGAGGGGGCGCGCAAACAGTTGGATGAAACGGGTGGAGGAAGGGTCAAAGCGATGAGAGAGGGAAAAATATAGGCGGTTTCATGAAGGTGGCATACAATGATGAAAGGAATATACAGTAAAAGATGAAGAAAGCACCACAGTGAACATGGGCACATGCAGAACAAGAGGCGTGGGAGATTAGCAGAAAAACAAGGATTGTAAAATTGTTTATGAAATTTCAAGCTGCTGTAGGTGAAACGAGACAGTTTGCATGATTTTGGCATGCATTATTAAAGAATGATACAGTAATAATGCGAACTCACCAACAAGTGATACATGGGGACATGTACAACAAAGTCTGGGGGGGGACATCTGGCAGAAAACAATGTCTGAATGTTAGCTGTTTCATGGAAAGTCGAGTATATTGCTATCAGATTAAGTATACTAACCAGATATCGTGAAATTCATCGACATAGCAGTTTCTCCATGATTTTTGGCATACAATTTATGAAGCGATCTGATACAGTAAAACTGAGACAGACACACTCCCCATGGTGATCAGTCTATGGGGTACGATGGTACAACACTACAGACTTACGGTATGAAGTTCTGGCAAGAAAACAATTTTCATTGTTGAATTGTTTTTGATTCTTTTTTTATCAAATCGTACTTTATAGCGGAAAAATATCGCATTTTGTTTTCATGTAATCTGGGCTATTCTCATCTATTAAGCTCACGCGTAATCGATACACTCAAGATGATATTAACAATCCCACAGCGTGGTAGATTGGCACATGCTTAGAACAAGAGTCCTTGCCATGTTATGTATTCGCTGCCAAACACATTTTTCGAACCATTGGGAGGACAGTTGCACGTTCTGATTTTTATATTTGATACATGCCCTGCATTGTTCTCTGTCCATAGCATACATTTATCCTTAAAGATATAATACATGAATGGTTGGCATCCATCGACACCAGTGGTATATGGTTAACATTCCAAACGGAGGTCCTGTAGGTTAAAGGAAAACGATAGTGATGACATCGCTAAATAGGATACCATGATGATCACGCATACATGACAGCCGCTGGTACGGTGTTGCTGAATCCAACACAAGATACCGGGACAGGACAGACGATCATTGTGATATTCCGCAGAAAACATATGCACAGTGGGCAGCTGTTTAGAAATTGACAGTGCATTTCCAAAGTCGCCACTGTGTATAATGGAAAAATAGTAGCATTTTTATGATTACCGTTGGCATGGCAATTATTAAGAAGGGCTACGTAAAATGGCAGAAAACCATCCCACAGTGAGTACAGGGGCACATGCTAAACATAGCGTAGTCATCGGTAGACGACATATCTAGTAGTCAAGTTTCATGAGAGGCTTCGAATTTGCATATCTATGGAGACTTTAAGGAGAGACTGTCTCAAACTGTTGATGAATAGACCACTGTAAGGGACAATATGCATTTTTTCAATGATCATTTGGCCAGGCAGTCTATTAAGAAATGAACGGCAATTGACCGTGTGAATCACTGTAGTAGACATGGGGACATGTAACCAGAGGACGTGGAGTTTGCAGCGAAAGATTTTAGGGTACATGTATAGTCACTCTGAATGTACTCAAAAGATAGCAGATGGTATCTGGCATACAACTAGTAAAGATTGTAATCAGTATAATCGATAAGATCCAACTCACGCTGAATGAAATAGTGGCTCACATAGTATACAACACGCGTCTGGGTGGATTGACAGAAAGACAGGTTGATTGAAATCTTTTTATGAAGTTTCCAAATCGGCATGTAATATATGAAAAGATCGCATTTCATAATTTGGCAATGCAATTATGCAAGAATTCGAGACCTCATCAAATGAATGACAATCACCAGTAGTGATACTGGGGACAATTTAGAATAAGAGTCTGGTGCACGCGATTGCCTGAAAGATCAATTTGATTTTAATGTTTTTATTGAAATTTTCACAAGATGTCGATACTGTGTAAACGATATGCTAAAAAAGAAGCCTGTTTAACAATCTGTTTCGTTAGTAGCAGTATACGCAGTAAGGAGCTCCTAAACTAGATACGATATAGCAGACATAATCAATGATGTATACGAAGAGTCGTGTGGAGCTTGCATAAACCAGTTTGATGATAATTTTTTTTTCGACGATTTTTCAATCTGACTGTAAGAGACAGAGCATGTTCATGAGCTGTGTCTTGCAATTATTAAACGATAGACAGTAAAATGACTATGATTAATCACTACAGGGATATATGATAATGTAGACTTGAATTCTCGGGGGAGTGACCGAGGTCTGATATTGCTTTTAGGTGAGTAGTAAGCAAAAAGTTTTCAATCTGACTGTATGGGGCTCATGATTTTGGCCTATTCCCTGCGAATTGTTCTAACGAACTAAGTAGAGCACCAATGAACCTAGTACGCTGAAAAAACACCGGGGGACAATGTGGTCAAAGTCGTGATACCATGCTGAACGTGCAGATATCAATCTGATTCTGGAGTCTAGCTTGCAGTGATACAATGTGATTTTATGTCTTCATGAGTTGGAAAAAAAGTCTTGTGTTGTATGGAGCAAGACAGATTGCAATTTTCAATGATTTTGACATAAGGCGGTATCATTACATAGATGAGGGGGGAGTAAAGTCAATGAGGCCACTGTCACGCACGGGGGGTAGCAACAGTGTGTGACTTACTAGCAATGTGAATCCACTGTAGTGCACTGCTCCCTGGGGGGGCAGACAAAGCTATCATTGGATCTTATGGAGGTGACTAGTTAGAACCACGACATCGATAACTCAAATATCTCATGACGCCGTATTTTTCGCACCGTCATGCTGCTAGGCTGCACGGAGTTAAAGTGAATGTGCCAGTAAAAGAGTAAATGAAATCACCACAGTGGTACGAGGTCCTACAGTGTTAAGACAAGATCCGTGGAGATTGCGAATTTTTTTATGAATTTCAAATCTGACTGTCTATAAATAGATAGAATTTTTTATGATTTTGGCATGCATTTAATAATAATGGATACAGTAAGGATATGAAAATGACCACAAGTGGTACGTGGGTACTTTAGAAAACAGAATCTGTGGAGATTGCAGAAAACAATTTGATTTTATTTTTTATGAAGTTTCAAATATGACTGTATGGTAAAAAAGATAGCATTTTTTCGCGATTTTGCATGCAAATTATTAAAATAATGACAGTAAATGATATGAGAATCACTCACGGTGATACATGTATACAAGAGTTAGATATTCCTTCGCATCGTTGGTGTTCATATCTGTTTCGGGAAAACTATCAATCCTGTTGCGGTGAGTGTAGATGTATTATTCTGTTGCAGGTTCACGATCCGTGATTTGGTGCGATCTGACGCATCCCAAGTGCCTACTAAACGTAGGTGGAATAAAGAAGCTACACTCGCAGGTGAACCGTTGGCGCGTTACATGCTGCTTCCAAGCTCTCCTCTAGTGTTGCTCTTAGTATCTCTCTCAGTGTTTAAAACCGCAACACAGCGCCCGAAACACCTGCACCGCTGCCCGCGCGCTGATCGAGTGACTAACGTGGGTGGTTGACCAGCTGATGCGCGCGTCTCTGGAGTTCAGAGGAGGAAACTAGAGCAGTCTCTGAAAATCACTTTTACATTTAGCCATTTAGATAAACATTCATATAATTTGAATCCATATTAAATCTTGAATACACCTCTGTGCGCATACCTTTATATTTTATTATTTTATTATATATATATTAGATATATAATATATACATCGATATATATTATCGTTTTAATAGGGATTACGTCATTGAATAACCATTTACATGATCATTCCTCTTTGATGTATGAACTGTAGAGTAAAAGTACAGTATTAATGATTAATAATACTGCCTAATATAGCATAATAATGATGTAAATGATCAAAATATATTTAATACCACAATCGAGTTATGAGATTGGTTGTGTGAGAGGAGTGAAAATAACTGGCCTACCGCCTAATGGTGACCACCGGCCCAAAATGTCTCACGGGAGGGGACATTTATATTTTCATTTCTCACATATCTCCTCTCTTCGCCCTCTCTCTCCCTTACTTGCTAGTCTTCTATCCGCAGTCCTCTTCTACTTACTTTTCTATTAGTTATATTCCTACTCATATCTATCTATCTGTACTACCATATACTCCACACTAGGCGTCTATACCTTCCACCCTCCAAATATCCCATTAACTCACCCCCTATATTATAACACCACCGGTTTAAACTCGATCACACGGACAGTGTATATGACTAATAATATCCTAACTATCTAATAATGAATCACTCATAATGTTCTTGCTTATATATATCACTGTCCTGGTTTATGAATTCTTGCCACATGCCACCAACCGGTCTGCCTGTCGCACACATGATCCGTTGTATTGATTTGCAGTTGTTTCTCTTTTTTTTTGCCCATTTTATTTTTAAAAACACACACGAATTTAGATACAGAGCTGTTCGAGCCGGCTAATGCTGCGCACCAACCCCCATCTGCATGAATGTCATTGACTCCTACTGCCACACACAACTCTTCTCTATATTGTAATAGCACCAGTTTTCATGAGATTTTTTTTTTTTTTTACAAATTAATACACCCCACAAACAAATCAAGCACAACTCATGCAGCCCAACAAGAACACAACTCCTGATAATCTTTGAATGAATGACAGCTATTAACAAACAAACACCCAGACACACCATGCGCGCACACACAAGTGTCCCCCAACGAAGCAACACCAACTAAATATCTATCATTTATTATAATACAGCTTGGTTTGGCACTCCTACATTAGTCTATCTTCCTGCAGGCAGCACCAGACATTAGTCACGCCTACTCTCGAGCACCTATTTGCCGCACACGCGTACACGAAGCCAAACAGGCCACCAAAGTTCCATGCTTGGACAGCTCCTGACACTTATCAGACGCCTCCAACTGTTAACCTACACTTCCCACCACTCTAATAAATGGTGGTGTCCCCAGGCCCGTGCCATGACACAGCTCACCAGGAATATCACGTTGTAAGGTGGAAATGCCGTCGATGATACAACACATCACATCATTTGTGAGTGAGAGAACGAGCTGTGATGATCTGACGAGACTGACCACATAAATACAAGTCCTCTGAAGGTACCAAACAAACAAATTTCAGATTATCTGGTGCATAATGGCTTGTGGAGTACTCGTGAAATTGAGCGTCTTATTGTGGGTAGGGGAAATAGTATAAATACAGAACAAGTTTGAATTTGAATAAGCATTATAAATATTTTTCAATGCGTCATTTTTGCTTGATGCTCGTTCCCTAATAGCCTAATGCTGCTTACAGTATACGGGACCACGGTTATTGCTTAATTTTATGGGATCTGAGACAAAAAATTATTGATAATATGTAATGCAAAATCATATATTCATGTCCTCCGTTTTCCTTGCAACATCTAAACATGTGAGCAGAAGTATGACTTTTATTTCGGAAAATGGGACTTTTAATTATACCGGAAGTAAAACGCTTCCTGGTTGCAGTTGCAAATCTAGCCTGTCACTAAACCGGTGACGAACCAAAATGGATTATTACAATTTACTAACAACATGTGCATTTATTCATTTGCTTGTTTCCATTCCGTATGCATACAGTAATTATGTTGAGGTAAGTGTCTTTATTCATAGCTGTTGTAAAGCGTTTCTGTGATTCATTGAAGGAGTGAAGCATCAGCAGTAAGAGTCTCGGCTCAGCCAACGACAGGTTACCTAATTAAATTCAACACCATATTTACCTTCTGGTGTTACCCTTCCAGAGAGTCACTATATATAAAGCCCCACAACATATCATGCACCCCCCTACTACCGGTGCCTACTCTACCTCAATACTCTACCCCTCCAACGCCACCCCCACTATATTATATTATCCAACATACTATCATTAGCACACCCACACTCACCTACCATATACATGCGCCAGCACCCACCCTAACATATGCCTGACACACTGTCCAAAACCATAGGTAAGGCAGCCTTACTAGGTTTTGACCCAACACAGCCTGTGCCTGCGCGACATTATGATCGGCCAGTTTGTTTCATCCAAACAGCACATTTCGTAGGGCACACCGAGACCACTTGCGAGTTGTTTATACGTCAGTTACACATTACCCTACTCGACTTATCCTGTTAAGTTCTGTTACCCATGATGATAACAAAGCACAAAACGACTAATCTCTATCCGCGCCACCATTTGGGAAGCTTTTTTAAGAAATGAGCCAAGTGTTAAAGTCGTCTTATTGTTATTGTTATTCACTCTGTGCCAAGACAAAATTGCCTTTTCATCATGTTGTGTCATCTTTCACTTCTTCCTTACATCATATTGGATATGTTTAACATCCACATCCACACAAGTACATACCAGTTTCACAATATAAACTAGCTTCACCAGTTCAAAACTCTGTGCATGATGATTAATGTCACATTGAATTTCAAAAGCAATCATTTCATGCCACATCGTAATTTGTTCTTTTATAAAGCTGCATACAGCCAGCATTCATTCAACACATCGTGGAGGCAGTTTTTTGCTGTTAGCACTTTTTGCCATCTTATTACTACTATAATTTAAGTGTCTTTCATAAGCTTTTAAAATGGGCAAGACTATGTATAGTCTCAGTTTACATCTGTTGTACCCTTGGATTTACCTGAAAATGAGAATTTTCACCATTGTATACTACTAGAGAGTTTCATTAAATAAATAATGCATTAATTATGTATTTTTTAGAACAAAGGCTGGGACAGTTTTTTAGCCAGTGGGTCATAACAACAAAACTGGGCAGGTCGGGGTAAGTGTTGAATAAATAGAGGTGTGGGCAAGATAGTCGAATATTCAAGCTGAATTTCTTAGTCAAACAATTAACAAACACTCTTTGAATTTTACTGTATTGTTTGCAATATGGTAAACTTGATTTATCCTGTGACAAAGGACATTAATATTCCTATACCTCGTCCAAGGCGTTGATGATTTAAGATAAGGACATTTATTTTAAGGATTTTTTATTTATTTCCAATTTCTGCCTTGATAAATTTTTTTAGATCCATGGCAGGACTAGTAAAAAAAGACATTCATTAAATTATTTTAAATTCCCATGGTAGTTGACCTGAATTTATTAATTTACATGATGGACTTTCTGGGTTTAAGAAATCACCATCTTAAATTTTTATTTTTTTTAAACAGTTGGTACAGTCTTCGTTCAATGACAAAGGGGGTGGATTCAACCATAAGGAAATAGCTTGTTTTTTTAAACTGTTTTTAATGTCGTCCCTTGTTTTTATTTAAAATTATCCTATTTTCTTATTTTTTAAAATTAAATTGAAGTGTTCCTTGAAGGCCCTCCTTAGAGGTTTTCTGAGGCCCTGTAGTGCGGCCCTGACCTCTGTTTAAGAACCCGCCTCTCTTATAGTAGTTGTAGTTGTTAACTAACAACTAAATTAAGAATAGTTTTTTTATTATTAAAAACGAATCTGAATAAACTGTTCCTAATTAGATGAAAACCAAAACGTAAAAAGTTTAAAGTAGTAGTACTTAAAATTACTCAAAACTACAAGTTAAGAATTAAAAATTACATGAATGTTAATGGGCCAAACAACAAGACACCAAAAAACAATCACAGGACCTGTTAGTTACTGCTGTTTTAACCTTTATTTAGTCTGGCTGTTGTCGTTTCTGTAAAAATAGTGGTTTTTTTAAAGCGACCGGTAATGGATCGCCAGTTAACATTAATGTTAAGTTGAGGGTACATAAAGATATATTAAAAATAGCAATATAAATATAATATAATATAATTTTAAATCAAATTATTAGATAATATAATATAAGAGAATATACTATAATATAATATAATATAAATTAATATATATATAGAAATATAATGATTATATAATATATAATATAATATAAATATATATAATAGAATAGAATAGAATAAGAAAACATCTAATTCAGAGTATAGGTATAAGATATATTTATAATGTATTTAGAATAACAAATTGCCAACCATTTCTTTCTTAACTGCTGCTTATTCATGATTTTTGGAGTATTATAATCAGGTTATGTCTAGGTCTGCCACGTCTAGATTCTGGTTCTAATGATCGGCTGTGGCAAAACCCGTCTGTCAGTTTTACAGAAGTGTTAAAGGCGGACTGGGGCATTCCAGACAGGTAAACTTTATCATTACTTCAATAATGCTTGTGGGATTATCTCTAGACAACAGCAGTGGCTTGTTGTTGAAACCACACTATAATTGGACAAATCTATTGTAATATCAACTATTTTCCCTCCTGGCATCATCATTACCACAGTGACACATATTTTAAATCAGTACTTTACCAATGTTTTTCCATTACTTTACTTGGGTTCTCACAGAGATAAGCTGCAGAGTGTCCTCTTTGGTCACGACAATGCACAGGGATATTTGTCTCTAGCCGCAGTAACGTCTTCCTGTCTGCTATGATAGCATGTGTTTGCTATGCTTTCACAGTCCACATTGCGCTAGATGATAGGCCGATTTTGGGGATTTTTTTATGGCCTGTATACTATTAGAACCCCAAAAACAGCCAGCACTTGTTCAGTCATAAGAACATGGGAGCTTAACGGGTATGGAGATGATGTGGGAGGGGGACTTAACGTGGATACTGAGGTGTGAAGCTGCTCTGGTTTTTAAAAACACAAAGATATTGGATTACCGCACAGTACGGATTGTCATCGGTTCTGCTAGATTGTTTCATCACAATATTTTTTAAAACTCAATTATAATATTCTGAAACCAAAGTCAAAGAAGAATCAACTGTTGCTTGTCTCTGAGCCTAACATACCAGTAGTGATGTTTCACCGAATAAAACTGGATAATTTTTGTTTTTTAACACACCGGTCTACAGATGAACGATTCAGATAAAATTAAAGGATTACAAGGTAAAATATTATTATTGTGTAGACTACATAAATATAAAAATGCACTACGTGGCCTAAATGGATAGGTCACTGGAAGAATCAGAATTCATGCTTGCGCACGAGCAGCTCCGTTTACTCTTCTCTGGAGGACGCGTTCAGTCTTCCGCCATTGTAAATAGCGAATCCGCCATGACGCGAGCGCAAATGGCTATTAACGGGAATAGGAGATGAGACTCTGATTGGTTTATTGCCATGTTATGCCCAAAAAACCACCATTACTTATAAAAGATTAGAATACGGCCCACCGTTTTTTAGACCATGCGCGGGTGCGCTGGACGTTCTTGATTGATGTTAAAACTAGAAAAAATATTCAAGATTTGGACACCGATCTAAGTGCCATCTGTGCCTTGCGCTTTAGACCATGCACTTTAGAATCGTTAAACTAGGGTCCTTTGAGGTTTGAGCCCACAAACCTAGACTCAGTCTCTGCAATTTTTCACGGAGCTTTTTGTGGCAGGTCTTCTTTAAAAGAATTTCTCTTTTGTTGTGTAGGCAACACGTGGGAGAATTTCCTGCGCGTCATGACAGGGGCGTACTCCCAGCCAAGCACCCCTCGATCCAAACTTCTGCTTTCCGCATGGACCGCAGCAACACACGACTCTCATCACCGAAAGGGTCAGGGGACGGTCACGCTCATTTATGGACTTTTTATTTTTTGTTTTTCCTGAATTGTGGGTGTCCATGTTCACAGGTCACGGCGGAAAACGGTTTTCTTCGAAGTTCAGGACTTGAGGAGACAGGCAACTGGAGCTGGTGACGCCTTTGAGCAGATGTGGCAAATAGAGGAGGAATTATTAGAAAGAGGCTGCAGTGAACACGTTAGTAACTATTAACATTGAATTTAATCAATAATATATCAACTCAAAATCTATGAATTAATAATATTTAACACAAACAATCTCATTCGTGTTGGGAAAGATCTGTTCTGTTAAAGGAATGGTTTGTAGAGTTTGAATCCCAACCTCTGTATCCATGGATATCACTTTTATGCGCCTTGACGCGCCACTTAACCTTGGGTTGTTTCCAGGGGGAATTCCGACCTAACGCGTATTCTGTAAGATGATTTTCATCAAAAATGTGAATAAAATCGGTAGACGTAATGTTGTCATTACTAGTAGGACAACTGAACCAAAATTAAAAACGACACAACATCGACAAAGCGGAGCATACTAACATGTTATCAGAAAACATTCTACAACAAAAATTGATACCAATGTGTAGTTCTGCGTACTCAAATTTAATGGGCAAGCCAGCCATTCTAAAAGTGGCTGATTATAACAGTTCAAGAGCACTTGAGACTTTTCATTAGCACTGCAATTGTTTGCGCTTGTTGCAGACCAGGCATTAGTGGACATTACTCTCAGTCATACGATATTCATTAACAATGGACTTATTGATTTGGGGGCACTAAGCAAATTACCCTTCAAAACTTAAGTACAATATTTACTAGCCTAACTATAGTTTTTTCGGATCACAAAAGACGACATTATAAAATAAAATGCTGGCACTTGGTCCATTTAATTGAATTGTAAAGCTCTTCAGTCTTTTTACAAAAAGGATTCAACATGTCATCCAAATTATCCAAGGCACATCCGTATTCCAAGTGTGCTTAGAGGGATAGTTTCACCCAAAAATGAAAAATTTGCTGTTTATCTGCTAACCACAAGGGCCTTTCAAGATGTATGGTGATTTGTTTCTTCAGTAGAACACAAACACAAGATTTTTAACTCAAGCCGTCGTTGCAGTCGTGTAAGTCAGATATGGAAAGTGAATGGGGACTCACGTCTTTGAGAGTCAAACAAAAAAATTACACAAACAAAACCAAATTAAACCCTGCGGCTCGTGACGATACACTGATGTATAAAGACACGAAACGATTGATCAGTGCAAGAAACTGAACAGTATTTTATATTGGGTTTTTTTGACCTCGGATTCACTGCAATGTCCGAACTGTCCTGAGTGCTGTTCACGTCTTCTTCTTCAGCCGGCACTTCAGATCGCAGACTTATAAGGGCATTACCACCACCTACCTCTCAAATGGACTATGGACACTCTTTCTACAACCTCAATTAGGAGTGTCAATGGTCTCCATTGGAGAGAAAGGAGGCAGTAATGCACTTATAAGTCTGCGCGTTTGAGTTTAAAAATCTTTGATTGTGTTCTACTGAAGAAACAAAGTCACCTACATCTTGGATTCCCTGAGGGTAAACAGATAAACATCAAATTGTCATTTTTGGGTGAACTAATCCCTTTAAGGCATATGGCAGGATTTTCTGAGAAACCAATTCGAAAATGTAATCTATTATTAAGAGAATATCTCCATTCATCGCCTTTGTGCATTTGTATGAATGCACAGCAGTGCGCTTCAGTGCGATAGGAAAAGCACCCCAAGCAATGCATTTTTGAAACATGAAGACAAATAAAAATCATTACACGAAATACAATACTTTCTGCTCTAAGGTTAATATATCTGTTCCCGAGAAGGGTCAGACAAGATTATGCAGCCTGGAAAGTGCACAAATAAACAATGGATTGTTTGCCAAATATGTTTCGATAATATTAGATGGGGCCCTAACCATCCGCTTACCTCGCTTATCGATTAAGTCCATCCCTGACAATTAGTAACAGATTTATGAGTCTTTATTAGTCAATGATGCATTAATATTTAACTGATTTGCTCACAAACCGGGATACCAAACTTGTCTTTTCTATAAAACTCTGCATGTTCAATCCAATCTTTGTGGAGAGCATGCACCCTCAACTCATTAGTAGCTGCATGGTTTCATTTGAAAACTATTTTCATTGGTGGAGTAAAAAATATAAAATAACAGTCCTTAACAACATTGCATCTAAAAATGTAAAAGAAACTCTAAAAAAAAGTCTCAATAGAAACGTTATTGAATGCTATTCAACCGCTGAATAAAAGCAACGTAACACTTTCAGTCATATCGACAATATGTATTCATACAGCTTAATATTTGTGTAATTGCTGCTTTTGAGAGCAATTGCAGAAATGACCAATACAAATTCCAAAACACACATTAAATGACAAACGAACATAAAACATGCAGTCAAACCTTTATTGTGTGGCTCTTGGCCCCACAGTATTGATGTACATGGCTGAAGCCATGCCTGCAGCTGCCTAACGTATTAATTGTGTGTTATAAATGCTCTAATAGGCTGTTTAGGTTCCAGCGCAGTGTTAAATATTGTGGGAGGCTAGTGTGAGGTGCAATGAGAGCTTCCTCTCTTCCTGTAGAGCACTACAGCACTGGATGTTTTGTGCCTGTCAATGTGGTAATTGCAGGCTTGGATCCAATAAATACTGGTGAAGCCCCTTTGTGCTTCATTTGCATCCCCATTACATCTTAGGTTCATGTGATTCCAAGCCTTTCTCATTTCTCTTCCTCTCGCTCGTCAGAGATGACCAGAAAGTGGCTTTTAATTTTATTATATATTTATTTTGGAATGGAGCATTATGGATGCCAGGTTCTGGTTACTCGGGGCAACGGCTTCAGACGAGTGCTGTGTTTGTTTGTATTGTGAGCGTGGCTCAGACAAGCCTTGCAGGCCTCTGTACTGCAGGTCAGACCTAGGCTCTTATTACTTTCATGACCAGGTTTAATTACAAGCGATAGTTTTATAGATTGCAGCATCTATCCAGGCAAAGTTATTTGAATCGGACAAGAATCAACCGGCTCGAAAAACGGCTTCCTTTCTTTGCAGGTACAACGAGTTGTTGTTCATCATAGACACGTTCCAGGGGGCCTCCATGTATGAGAGGTTTTAATCGCCCAACCTCATGGCCCTGGCCAGCAGCCAAGTGGGAGAGGACTCGCCTCTCAGTGAGTCCAAACCTTCTGATCTTGATCTTCTGCATTTCTGGCAGTTAACATTAGTTGTAGCTGTTGGATATTATTGCAATTCTGCAGAAACCTTTGAAAAAATCATTGACATGAAAAAATCATAGACAACAAGATTTTTGGAGCTTAAATAAAAAAATCAAAAACTCCAAAGCAGTTTGTCATATATGGCTTATGGATCCTTACAGAGAGAATCTCAGAATTTTAAAAGAAATTAATTACTTCTGTATTAGCAAGGATGCATTAAAATTAATAAAAAAGTGACAGTAAAGGACATTTATAATGTAACAAAAGATTTCTCTATTACAAATAAATGCTGTTCCTCAGAATTTTTGCTCATCAAGTATCCTGAAAAAAAAATATCTGTTCCACAGAGATATTAAGCATCTCAACCATTTTTAAGCATTGACAATAATAACTGTTTCTTGATCACCAAAAAATCAGCATATTAGAATTAGGATTAGAATGATTTCTGATGGATCATGTGACGCTGAAGACTGGAATATTACATTTAAAGAATTGTTGTTTTCAAATTGTAAGTAATAGCTCCCAATATTACAGTTTTCACTGTATTTTGATCACATAAACGCAGGCCTTCAAAAACATTAAAAAAAAGATATTAACCAATGGAATTGTATCTGAAACATTTTTCATCAGACCAGCTATGTGAGCATTGTTAATCTTGTTATTGAAATTATTGATGAAAAAAATCTATTCTGAAAGGGGTTTGGTTGTTACTAATTTTGTTTATTATAGTAAAGATAAGGCAGAAAAAATATACACAGGTATCATGGCATATAATTTTAATTAAAAACATACAGTTTTTTTTACAAGGATATATTCATCTAGACATTTTTTAAATGTTTCGAAATTTGGTTACAAAATTTGACGAAAGATAAAATAAATAAAATATAGTGGTGTTCTAAATAAAATATGACGAAATATGGCATTACATTTAAAGCATGTTTTTGTCAAAAGGACAGAAACCTGTACCCAAAAAAAACCAAGGTAATTAGTTTTTAGTGAACAAAAAATGATTGCAAATTATTTTATTGTTTCATTTAGTCACCTTGGACTGGTATGAACAGGCTATAATACAATAAACTTAGACTAGACGGTCTGTAAACCATGCTTCCCTAAAAAGCCATGAACATTTATAGTTAATACAGATTTGAAAATTATTAGAGAAGTATATAATATGGGAATTGGTTCACTGTATTATTTGTCCTACAGCATCAGCCAGACTTGGCACCATAGGGGTCCATTTGATGGACAAGTACACCTTCTACTTACTGGAGTTCCTGGAGGAAAGTCCACCCTGCTAGCCAGGCCAACATGAATGATTTAGTAAGTATGTGTGTGTTTGTTTGGTGGTCGTTTATAATTCTAGCCCAACTGATCTGGAGAATACACGGTCCCGTAAGAGCATTTCTCTTATCCACTAGTACCAATTGAACTAAAAAAAAGCGATCTGTCACAGAGACGTCCTGTCGCCTCAGATGAAAAGAACAGCCTTAGTGGACCACAGGTCTTTTATCACGTCACTTTAAACAGAGTGGCTAATACAGCTGTAGGTCAGACAGCTTTGAAACAGTCAGGAGGGAGACCTTTTCTCTGAAGGCTTGGGTGAGCCTGAGTTTCCTCTTCCATTCATCTGAGTGGTTTGGAGTCCCCCAAACTCCCACATTGTCCATTTTGATCTCTCCTGCCCTCCACATCCTCTCTGCTTGGCACAGTGCTTCCCCAGATCAAAACAGGTCCAACAACCAAGGGGGGGGGGGGCTTTTCTGGCACTTTTTTGTTCACCTTGCTCTTCTTCACTCTCTCTCCATTCTACAGGATAGCAACGATGTTCCTTGATTCAGTGTGGGAGAAAGAGAGAGGTTTGAATGTTGATAGAAAAGGGGGCCACATGAACTATCATGAATGCTCTCTCGCATGAATGATCTCTTTCTTCAATGTCATCAGAAAGATGCGGAATGTCTTTCTGGCTTTCTCACTGTGCACTGGGAGTTGTGCTAAAAAATAACGGTCCATTTAAGTTTAATTCTGAAATGTCATCATGTACTCTCTTAAAACCTGGCATATGACAGGATGTTCAGTAAAATGTGTTGGTGTTTAGAAGTCATGTAAAGGTCGTGTTTGTTTCATTCCAGCCATACACTATATTTATGTTCAAAAGTTTTGGTTAGTAGATAAGAATTTTTTTTTTTTTTTTAACAGTGACAGTAAAGACATTTACACTTGTTGCAAAAAAGTGTTTGTTTCAAATAGGATATCTTTTTTGAATTCCCTTCTATCCTGAAAAAAAAGGTCACGATTTCCAAAAATATAAGCAGCAAAAATGTTTTTCAACATTGATAAATAATAATAAGATTTAAAAAAAAATAAATAAATAAAAAATAATATGTAGAATAATTCTTGAGAATGATTTCTGAAAGGTTCGTCAGTAATTCAGTAATGTCTGCTTCAGCTTTGTCATCGCAGAAATAAAACTGTATTTATATCATATAACAGTATATAATAAATTTTTTTTTAAATTGTAAATATATTTCAGAATACTTACTGTTTTTACTATATTTTTGATCCAAATAAATGCTTTGATGAGAATAAGAGGACCTTTTTCAAAACATTTAAAAATCTTGCCAACCCGCCGAACGTCTTGAACAGTAGTTGTAAAGAGCCAAATGGTCACATCACTGTTCACTTTTATTATTATTATATTTATTATTATTATTATATTATATTATTATTATTCATATTATTTCCCTGTTAATTAGGCTAATTAGGTGTTCATAATGGAATTGCTGGACAGGATTGTTTTCATTTATAGCTGTTTTTTCTTTTCATTAACATCCAAAGAGTCAATAATTTACAAATACTTGGTCTTATAATCCTAATTTTTTGTTCTTTTTGTTGATTTATCAGTTTTGCATCTCATTAATTTTAATAAGCTTATTTATTGAATTAATTCTCAAAATGCTTTTAAAAAACATGCATTTAACAACATTTTCAAAAGGACCTCTTGATGATTTTTGGTAAATTGTATAAATGATTCTGTTGAGTTAGGCCTTGAATCATTTTAAAATAGTTATTTGATTGACATTGTTTTACATTGAATATGGACTAATTGCAGTTATTTAAAAAATTGGATATGCCTCTGCTCATGTTCATGTTGAACTCAAAAAATCTTAGTCCACATTACTGGTCTTTTTGTGCAGTTATTCAATGGATGCTAGGCCAGTGGGAGAGAAAGAAAAAAAAAAAGTCCTCCATTTCCCAGTCATGATCTAGGTTCCCAGCAGTCAAAATTTCCATTCTTTTCCGCAATCAACTGTTAAACTCGCTTTCAATGTATGGCTCCATTCGGATACAGTAAAAAGAAAGTTTCACCTTACAATCAATCTTCAGTGGGCAATAAAATCAGACATCAGTGCATCTCATGGATATATTAATTTTCACGGATAATTCAGTGAATATGCCATATTATGGAAAAGAGACCAAATGAATTGTAAATGGTGAATGCAATTTAATGTTGACACCCACCACCTTCAGATGGACAGGAGTTGGTCTTAAAAAAGATGCATACTAGTAAAAAGGTATGGAGTTTAGAGAGTCGATGGATTAAGAGTAAAAAGTCCCAACTTTAGACTGTATTAAATGTGTAGATAATGCACTTACCTAAACTACAGAATGTTTTGGACACATTGAGAAACAAATGTTTTATTCCTTTAGTATGGAATGGATGATCTAGGATACCATGTTGAATGACATTTGTCCCTATTTTGAAAATCTCTCAATGAGGTTTTAACAAGTTTTACTGGTTGTTTTTTCCATGGCATGTTTTCAGCTGCAAGCTGAGTTTCATGAATCTTTAGAATCTGTTTTTGTAAGGAATCACAAAGATCAAATATTCATGCCACTTTCTCTGTAAAAACCATGGTGCTTGGACTGTAGGAAAAAGATTATTTAAATGGTAATGTTTGTTCTTTTCGTTGGTATTCATGTTTTGACAGCTTGCCGTTCTATTTAAAACTGCAAAGCTATTTGAGACGTGGAACGCGCTCTTAGAGCTTGGAAAACCATATAATTAATCATTGGTGTTCTCATTCGCATTTGAATGACCACGGTTGAATGTTTGTTAGCAAGTTCTAACGGTGGTGGTCCACAGGAGTCAGTGGGTGTGCCAATACTGGGTCACCTTACGGGACATGTTCCAGAGGGACTTTCCGGGAAGCGGTCCTACGATTCAACTGGACCTTTTTTGGAAGGGTCCGCAAAGCTGGAGATCACCAAGGACACTATCACTCTGAACATCCTCTTAAAAGCCGTTGATACAGCGGGAGAGAACACAGTCGTTAGACCTTAAAAAGCTATTGAGCATTACAGTGTCCCTGGACAAACTGCCATGTATCTTCTGTAGGAAATGAGTTAATTAGCCTATTTAGGGTTGTCTTTGTTGCACAAAAACGCTTTTTTGATGTATATATACATGCAAGTGCTTTATACTGCCTGTATATTCACTGCAAGCTTAAAATTCTAATAGCCCTTACTTCTGGTATATAATGTGTGGGGGGCTGGGAATCAGGATCGATTCTGTTCATTGGGACCAGGCATTTACGTGAACAAGATGTTTATAGGACCAAAATATGGGTGACAATAATTTTTTTTTTTTTTTTTTTGTCCCTGACACGCTCCGCTGATCGTACGACCTTGTCCACTGTGGCAGAAAAATTGGATTCTTTGCAATCTCAAGGCATAGGACCACCCAAACAAATGAAAATCTGTCTCGGTTACTCACCCTCACAATGTTCAGATACATATTTGTAAGTCATGTACTGAACTGTATTTATTCTGTGAGAGCATTTTTTGTCCATGACAGTGAAAAAGCTAATGGATAACTAAAATAATGTAGTTTGCCAATTGTTTTGGGATTGCGGACACTGTCTCTTTAATAAGGAAGGCTTGTGTTCTAATGAAGATAGAACGTAGATAGAATGTAGATAGGACTCGAGTACGATAGAATTAAGATAGACTTAGACTAGATAGATAATCGATAGATCGATCGAATTAGATAGATAGAAGGATCGCGGTCTCACCTCTTGTGGTCTTGACCATACGCTTACTGGTTATATTGTAATTCTGAGTGTTTAAGCCGGTGCTATAGCAGGCAGTCTTAAATCGTAGCCTCAGCATGATGTTCGAGTGTTGGCGAGAGCAACACAGTTCTAATTTAATCAAGCATTAGACGCCATTGTGGCTGTTCACTATTAAAAACCTTAATTAGTTGATGATTGAATCCTCGATAATGACCCGTTAAGACTTGGCCATACTGCTTTGCACCGATGCGTTCACTGTTGGATATCTACGCCCACATCAGGTCCAACAGGTTTACCAGTAAGATACAACACCATTTATTTTAATGTTTTTTTACTTTTTTTCCCCTTTTTTTTTTTTTTTTTTTTACTTTTTTTTTTTTTTTACGTTTGGGAGTAGTTGGATTAAAAATAAAAAAATTGACAGTTGAAAATGCTAATAAATGCGTGTAGTTTTTCTTCAATTGTCTTTGCCTAGCTGAAATCCCCCCCCCTCCCCCACCCCCCCCCCCCCCCCCCCCCCCTTCCAATTTGACTAGCCTAAAGATGTTAAATTGTAACGCCATTTTCTTATAGAAGAGCTATTTCTTTTAAAAAGAGTCCCGTTTCAAATCCTGTCGAGACTTTTCTCTTCAAAACAATTGCATTGTCCTAACAGTCAAACAGGTTTAGTTATACAGTTCTCACTATGTAAACTTAACAAGCAGAATTATTTAAACACCCTTCAGAATCTCACTGTAAATAAAGTAGCTACTGCGAGATTCACCAACTTCAGGTCAAACAGAGTGCTCAAATAAAACAAGAGGAAAGCTGTACAGAGGGAGGAGGGGACAAAAGAAGAGAGAGAAAGCCTTGTGCCGGTAAGTCTGTGCTGGGTGACCTTTTCTGTGAGGCTGAAAGGAATGTAAATCAGGCAAGCCCGGAGTTGTGGATCATCTGGGGGTTTCTGACCACAGCTACAGCACAGTAACAATTATTTCTCTATACTGACTCCAGACAATTCTGGTCGCTGTGGATTCCAGACTGCATGCATGAATTTTCCATTCTTTGTCCAGATATTTCTGAATATTTGATTTGATTGTTTATTTATTTGTTTTGTTTTTTTAATTTATTTTATAGTTTTCATCTAACATTGGATTCTTTCTTCTTTTTTTTATACATTTGATGGATTTCATTCACATCCAGACTATATAGGGATTGTCTTTTCTCAGTGATTATTTTTTTTCCAAAATAAGCACAAATATACTTTATTAATAATAATGTAAGCACAACATTAATACTGTTTACTTGCTTTAATGTTTACTCTGGAAAATTATACATGGTTTCTCAGTTAAATTGAGGGAAATATATATTTTTAATACAAATATATATTTTAGCCCATGAAGAAAGCTGTTGTGCTCACTGTGTGAAGAGTTTTGAAAGTGACCCAAGTACTGATAAATGGGTGCTAGAGACTGTAAAAAAAAAAAAAACAAACAAACAAAAAAACCCTTTAATAGCATTGCAGGAATTGTTGTGAAACAAGTAGGCCACAAGATGGCAGTAGTATTTCTTGGTTTGCTAATCTGAAAAGAAAACCTATATTTCAGGTTTTCTCTGCTGTCAAACTAATCTGTAATGCAGTCGGTGTGTGGATAAGACCTAACTGCCAACACAACTAAGAGACTTCCCCTCAGCATCATAGTGAAGTGAATTATTTTATCTACGGTAACTTATTGGAATAGCAGCAACACATGGATTAAATCAAAATTTACATTTTTAGACCTAAAATCTAGAATCCTATACATAGTCTGAAACTATACCTAACTAGTGTGGGTGCCTTTTGACACCAAAAAAGGCCTGTTTTTCCAATTTATTGCTTATGTATTTTAAGTTTACTTACTGTTTCCCAGGGTTACAAATGTCCGAATTATGTAAACAGCCATTAAAAAAAGCCTTTTTGTTCCTTTCCGATTTTCTATCTTGCATAGCGCGTGTTAAAATACAATACAGATCGTTCACACAGCAACTTAATAAACATCAAATTATGAAAAAGCAGCTCTATAGGAGACCAATAGTGTCAATTCAGCAACTTTTTTTAATTTCTTAATTTTTGTTTCAATTTACTTTAAATAACAGAGTCAGTGCTGCAGAATTAATCAGAAAATATGAATCAAGTGCAGTTTCAAACTATCGTTCAGAAGAAAATAGCGTCATTTATTCAGTTTCAGCCTCAAGTCAGTTGTCCGTTGACGCACAGCATCAACCCATATTATAAACCCCAGTATAAAGTGTAGTCTTTCTCAAAAAATGTTTGTTTCCTCTAAAAAAAGGGTCATACTTGGATTAGTAAATCATGACAGAAATTGTGCCTTTTTGGGGTGAAATCACCCCTTCCCAACAGGGTCCGCCAGTGCTTCAAGCACAGCAGAACAATCACTTTTGTTCATTTTCAGTTGGGCTTAAAAAGCAACACCAACTCTTTATTTTCCCTCTCTCCATGAGACGTCACTTCGAGTACACAGATACAGGTGTTACAACATTAATTCAACCTGCAAGTGCCAGAGCCTGTATTTCCGTCGCCTTTTCATCTCCGCAGCGCTTCTTCTGTATCAGAGGGTTTCCGAGTAGGTGCATTACGTTTTACAGAGGAGTGATGGGTTTAATAGACTCCCCACTCGTCCTTTGCGATATCAGCCCAACTCCTTTAACTTAGATTTTGTATTTTGTGTATATTCAGGTTCTGCCCAGGATTATAAGTTGACTGCTCAATGCAGGTCTCAAGTCTCAAAGTACATTAAATGTCAGGTGATGTTATCTTAATGAAAAATAAACTCAGGAGGTGCAGCGTAAGCATAAAGGTAAAGAAAGTGTACTCTCTCAGGACAACACACCGCCCTCTCTCTAGACACCTTCACCTTCTAATAGTTTTTTCTTATCAAATTACCAAAACTCTTTTGATTAAAGTTTTCATTACCTGTAAAAATGAGTTTGCAAAGTGCAGTGACGGATGCTGAATAATTGTCGAGATCTCCTTATAACATGATCAAATACATTAGCTTGCATTGGACCACATATCTCCCCAAATGCTGTTGCCAACTGACTTATTGGGGTGGGGCTAATGCAAGCAGCATTACTAATGTGCTCATGCGGACAGGTTTCAAGCCAAGAATCTGAAGGTGCGTGTTAATACACCAACAGCAAAATTAAAGTGGCAAAAATTCCGACAGGAAGGCATTAGTTTTCAAAGAGAGTTCCCAATTACTAACGGCTTATGCAAGAACAACTGTTGGTGATGCAACAAAGCAAAGCTTCACTTTAAAGTCTGCATGAACCATAAGTTGTGACAGACTTTACTTCAATATTGTGATGTATTTCAGAGTAAAACAGAATATTGAATGAATAAATCAGAGGGTGGAGCTTGATTTTAGCGCACCTCCGTGCAGTAGACTGACGGTTGGAGGGGTGAGGTTTAGGTTGTTCAACCCAAGCTCAACAGAGGAATGCCATTCCAGAGGGGAAGTAAATTTTCATATTTAGATTAAAGATTATGAAGACAAACATTTGTGGATTAACTCACTCTGATTAATTGTTCACTGCATGAATATAGTAATGTTACAAACCCAGTAAACAATTGGTCAGTTTTAGATTTCATGAGGAGTTTTTATGTGGGTCATTCCGATGAGACCTTTCATTGGCCTAGTTTTTGCCACTAGTCAACTACTGTCGGTGTGTGTGGTTTTTTTAATCTTTTTAAATTGACCCTGTTCAATTGGCGCTGTAGCTCCGTAAGTGACGATACCTGGATGGCTGTTCACTTAGTGAAAAGAGAGACTGACAGAAGTAATGGAAGCTTTTACAAAACCTAATTCCAGGGAGCTTCTCATAATATAGCCATAGTCCCTGGTGGTTCATGCACAATCATATGCCTGACTGTCTGAGCGTAGGTTTTGTTTGGGGATGTGACCTTGAATTTCAAATCTTTATTAAAAAAAATTATCATGATAAATTTTCATAACATTATATATATAAAAATAACAACAAAAATCAAAAATCTATAACACCATTCCTATATGGTGAAATGTAATTATTCTGACTGTTTTGAGTTTTAATAAAATTAACCACTGGTCATAGTAGCATACAGATCATGATAACCACAGTTAAAACCACACATATAGCACCTCAATACCATGTGGTTTCTAGGTATTTGTATGAAAAACAATATCTATAGATATTTAATATAAATGCACAAACTCTATAGCTTAATCACAAAGAACGACTGAAAAATACTTTAAATAACTTTAATTATTCTCATGGTTTACTTAATCATATCATAAAATTTCATAGACTAATCCCACATTTCGGCCACAAATACCATTCGTCTGGCTTTAAACTAGTTTAAATCACAATCCATGATAAATGATAGTAATTTGTAGATTGAAAAGCCTTCTAACTGCATCATTGCGCATAGTGTTTCTCCTGTTTGTCAGTGCTGTTTCGTCTGGCTTTAAACTAGTTTAAATCACCGAGGTATTTGTGGTTTTCGCTGAATTCAAGGGACTCACACTGGATCTCACAGCACTGTTTAGTGTTCACGTGACCAAGACTCATCAGTGAGAAAACGCATTTGCTCTAGTAAGCTTGCGCTGGGCAGAGTAGATAAATGGTCAGTGTGGCATGGTTCAAATGAGTAGCACAGTTAAATTCCGCTTTTGGTGCATAATCTTATGTTGAACATTTATCAAACTCATCGTTTTGTCGAGGAAAATTATATCACAATAATTTTCTTTATTTGTTGGGGGTAACGCATTACAAGTAACGTGAGTTACATAATCAGATTACTTTTTTCAAGTAACTAATAAAGTAACGCATTTCTTTTTAATTTACAAGAGAATATCTGAGTTATTTTTTCAAGTATGCAGTTATATAGATATAGATAGATATAGATATATATATATATATAGAAATATTATATATATATTATGTATCTATTATTATATATATGTTAGATATCTATTTTTTTTTAATCTATATTGATTGCGCTCTCCTGTCCCCCATGTTGAAACAAATCAGATGTTACCGTAGTTCTAAAATAAATATGAATATGCGGTAATTCATCTCAATCACAAAAAAAACTGATTCAGTATTCCTCAAAATGAATAAAAATAATGCAACTCAGAATATGACGCAAACCTGCAATAATTAAATTAATTAATTAAACAACACAAACCTTTTTTGTATGTAATCCCATTCTATTAATCAATGTCTTGCTCTGACCTTGGCATGATCCAGTTGACCACCGGCTAATAGCAAATACTCTTGACAAACATTTTGTTTTTATTGCTAAAGTGTTTGAAGAAATGTCTCTTCTCTGCATTCTACTGTATAACTGTAGCTACATTTACTTTCGTCCCTTCAGCCTGAGGCTTATTCTATGTCCACTTTTTGGTGGGAAACGGCGTTTTATTATTTGCCAAAAAATAACTTTTTTATTTTAAAAAAAAAAACCAACAGCAAGTCCTGTGCCAGATTTAAAAAGTAACGCAAAAAGTAACTAAGTTACCGTAATGTTTATTACGTTTTATTTATGGAGTAACGCAATATTGTAATGCTTACTTTAAAAGTACTTTCCCCAACACTGTGGTTTCTATATAGTATTGAATTATGGTAGTTTAACATGAAATATAGGTTGATCCCATACCATTATTTGAGGCTTCGGAGAGGGGCTTAACATATGTTCTCAGTCTAATCAAGGGGCACGGAATCTCGTGTGTCTGGTTGTCTGTTTTGCATTTTTTTTTATCATGTGAGAACCCGTTCATATACCAATCAACTTATTTGTGGCGTTTGTTGTTCGTGCGGACCCAATTGCAGATGTCAACTTAATCTGTGCAATATGGACACGCGAATGAATTAATAAACTTTTAATAACTTCAGAACAGCACGAGCCAGAAGTGGCGCACCTCAAGTGGGCCCGGACATTAAAGATCCTTACTCTAGAACGTAACCACTGCCAACTAGGTGATGACAAACCACACAGGGCTTTTGAGTAAGCAATATTTTTAATATAGACATATTATTTATTAGTCTGGGCTGTTTTGTGGTCTGTTGTACTTGTATTTATTTTCAATAGCTGCCATAGTTGCGAGTATTTTGTCCCAAGCAAATTAAGTGAACATTGTACTTATCATGGTTGTAAATCAACGGATTCACATGGTGGATAAATGCAGCTCCTTTTTTTCTATATCACCCTAAAAATATACTATAGGCATATTTTAAGAGCAGAACTCAGGTGATTTTCAAAAACTGATGTGCTGATGTGGTAGGGCGACTTTGCATCAAATCGCTAATTCTGGCATACTTGCCTTTGGCTTGTCCTCCTAAATTTAGTGCTACCCAAACACAGCGTTGAGTCTTCTGCATTTTTGTCCTTCCTCTTCCCATCGAACCTGAATCATGGTATGCTTCACACTCATGGGCGATTCATCAAACGGCTTAAACCGAACACAAACATCGGGCTGGACTTTCGTCTTTGTGTCTTAACCTTCTTACAGTGGCGATCCGGGCAGTCAGCATGGATACGGTTTCCTTTTTAAAACACTTTGACGCCTTATAACAAGCTTTTTGGAATGCACTACCAACATGCATCCTTCCTTCTGTACCCAAGTGAACTAGAAACAGCTAATAATTCCGATGATCAAATACACAAAAGACACTCTCTATGTGAATATATTTTACATATCTAACAGATATGACGAAGGTAGATATCATAAGTGCAAATTGCCTCCACCAACCAAACTGTTCGCGGACAAGTTTTTTTTCTTTCTTATAGGAAATGCGCGTAGCTGTTTCCTTGGCTGTGTGGAGAAACTGGTAAGCCAGGCAACAAGTGGCGAAGTCAGCTAGGCGCCCCGTTAACAGCATGGCTGTCTACCCGCGTTTGTAGAATTTCCGGGTCGAACGGTTTGTAAATCGCGGTCGCTACTTCATACCAGGCTCACGAATCGTAACCGTACATGACAAACCTTAGAACCGCTCTCCTCCGATATAAAAAAAAATAATGGCTATAATTTCCAGCGCCGTAATGAAGACCGGGGATGTCAATGCCCGCAGGTGCTCAACAATATAAAAAATAAATAAATTATTCAAATCTCAAATTGTGAAAATCGAATGGCCCATCCCAATCCTAACGGTAATACATTTCGCATAATCAAATATTCTGGTCCAGCTGTAGAAAATAACGTTGACTAATTACAAGCCATCATGTTGGTTACTATTATGTGACCTATTATGTGCAGTTGCGTGCACCTCTCGCTGTCCATTCATAATCGCATCCGCTTCCCATGACCTCATATGGACTGTAAAGTGTCCATCAATGCACAACTTCAGAATGCGTGCAGAAGTAGTAGAGTCATACTCCTAGTAACTTTTCACTCTACTTTTCAACCTTCGCCTTTTCGAATAATCGATGAATCTCCCACTAGTAGAGTTGTAACATAACGTACTTCTTTTGGTTTACTGTGTTTTTTCGCATACCGTGTATAGTAGGGAAAGTATTCAATTCCTCAGATACAGTGTAAGTCTTTTGATTTCTCTTTTTGAATGATAAATACAGAACTACTGCCACGCTGCTGTCATGGGAGAGTTATTTCTGCTCACAGGCACAGAACCATCTAGCATGCTAACCTGGCCAGTGAATGTTCGGCCTTCTTCTGGCCGGTCTGGGCGGTCGTGAAACACATTCCTGGCTAATAGGCAGGAAATTGTGATGGTGTTCCATTTTTCTGCTACGCTTGATTTGTCTAGGCCGTTATGTTAAATGCAAGTTAAATGGTCATCCACAGCATCTAATGCAGTCACTAGAACCCGTGCAGATACTCTGCAACCTCGCACTGATAGAACTGTTATCTGTAACTAAGGCGCTAAGTATTACATGTGTTGGTGCATCTTGTCCTTACAAATTTGTATTACATACATAAATTACATCTTGAAACTGTAAAGCCTTGTTTAAGAGACTTCTCAATAAGTGAGATGAAGTCCGACATACGGTATGCATCTAGAGCTCTGGGTCATAATTCATAAAGAAGGCGCTCTTTTTGACTCGGGTCACAGTACAAACTCACTAAGCAACCGTCCCAAAATGCCTAAAATCTACTGTACAGGTATAGCAGTAGCTCAAAAAATGCATGTCAGTGGGCTGTTTTATAGCATTGCATAACACCCAGCCAAGCTTTTTCTCCTCGAAACGTAAATGAAAAACGCAGTTTTAGATTATACACTTTGTCGTGTACTTACCAGTGAAAAAACGATGTCGTGACATTCTACCTCGTATCTAGGTCGCAATTTTTTTTTTTAGTTGCTGGTTGTGTCCTTGCTCGAGTGGGCAGAGGTTTACCGACAGGCTCACAGTAAATACTCTTGCGGTGCTCTTCTTGGCTTTGTCCTGTTTTGGCAGTAAGGCAAGTCTCAGCCAGTGGCAACTGAGTCCAAAAATGGTTTCAATGTGCCTACTCTAGACACATGCATAGAATGATTGCGCCATTTTACGATCACTAACAGAAAAAAGTCCTCATCTTCCGCGTGGGCCATGATATTGGCTGCCCTGCGCCGCGCTCAGTGAAAGAACAACGAATGATTTGTCCGTCTGGACAAGTGCTGGACCCCAACGATAGATGCCTCCATTTGCATCTGCTCTATCTAAAATCAGCTACTGCTTTTTGTTAACTCCCTCCTCAATAGTTACATGCAAACACTTGTCCATTTATGTTTTGCTGGTTGATCAGTGACGAGCAAAGACACTTCTAAAATTACCTGTCAATCACCACCCCCATCCGTCACCCAACGAGATATTGAAAATGCGTGATTCGTGCTGTTATTTGTCAGCAAACTTTATAGTGTTGCTTTTGTGCTAACTCTGAATGATTTTCGTGAGCAAAAATATAGAGATACGTATTATTCAGATAGAAAGTTACAGGTTCCACAAAAAATGTAGTCCAAGTGGGATTCTGGGGGTTTTTGCTACCATTCTCTTTATCTTACCCTCCATTCTTAATCAGACATTTGTTTTTGTTTTGGTACCTTCCACTTCCAGATCTCGTCTCATCAGGTGTTTGTGTGGAATTGAAAGCCGCATTCTGAATTTAATTTCCAGCAGTCAGCAGCCAACTTCATGTAAGACTGACAAAAAAAAGAGCTGCCACTGCCGAGAGCCGAAGCAGACTCGTTTCGTCTGGTCCCTGAGCATTGCTTGGGCCACACTTGAGGAACCGGCACGATCATCCCACCTGCCTCAAACCAATCACATGACTGTGAGCCAATTGCAGAGCGGTGTTGCTGATGGTGGTGATGCGTTGTCGGCTGCTTTCGTCCGTCCAAGCATTCGGAAATGTAGCCTAGGTGAAATGGTATTCGAGAATTGCTTTTGCTCCAGCTTTACAGAACACAAAACAAGTCATTGTGTTTAGTTGTTACCACCAGGCCAATCTGAAAACATTACTATAAAAAGCTTGTTTGTTCTGCTTTTAATACTGGTCTCTATGTACGTTCTTTCTTCCTCAGGGCTGGAAGGGGTGAGCTGCAAATCGAACATCTCTTGACGTAATTGCGCCAACGGCCCTGGCTGAAATTATTCTATCAGTAACTATAGTTGTTGTGGGAGGGGTAGATAAGGAAATGGTTGAAAACAGAGCAAGGATCTTCCTGAACCCTTATCACGAAATAGGTTTTGATCAAAGAAGGTAAAGCCAACCACTCAACCTAAGCCCCAGCGATTTCAATTTAGATCTTTTTCTCGGTTGCATGGAATTGCGGTTTGTATGAAAATAATGCGTAACGTGATGTACTGAAGTTATGCAATGTAACCCTGAACGTTGAATTGAAGAGAATTTAAGATAAAATTGTAGTAAAATGTACTTGTAGTAAATATGTATGCTTCTGAAATATAGACCTGCAGCATCACTTATTACTCATCCCACTTGCCCACAAATATA